>NC_056725.1:381395700-381605700 GCF_019279795.1 Protopterus annectens
TTGTATATATTTGTATGTTTGTGTGTGTATGTGTGTGTATATGTGTGTGTATGTGTATAGACATATACATATATACACACATGTATATATGTATGTGTATGTGTGTGTGTGTATATCTATGTGTGTGTGTGCGTTTTTGTGTCTATATATGTATGCATGTGTGTGTATAGACATATACATATATACACACACACATGTGTATGTATATGTATATATATATATATATATATATATATATATATATATATGTGTGTGTGTGTGTATATATGTATGTGTATATATGTGTATATGTGTGTGTTTGTGTGTGCGTGTTTGTGCATTTGTGTGTATATATGTATGCATGTGTGTATAGACATATACATATATACACACATACACATATACACACATCACAGTAAAACAGAAGCCACGAACTGCTGCAGTAAAGAATCAGAAGGATGCAGAAGATATTAAAATACGTAAGATACCTGGACGATATATTTTTGCTTTGGAAAGGAAGTATTGATGAATTGGAAAATTTTGTAAACTATATCAATAATACAACCGCCTATCTTAAATTCACCTACCAATGGTGTAGGCAAGGGATTAATTATTTAGATGTATATGTTTACACTGATGGGAAGGCATTTCAATCTATGATACATCGTAAGGAAACGTATAGTAATAGCTACTTGCATTTCTCTAGTGCCCACTCATACAAAGTAAAATACAATATAGTGAAAGGGCAAATGATTAGGGCTGCAAGGATGACATCAGTTAAGAGCAATGTGTTGAAGGAGATAAGCTTTATGGTGACCCTGTTTGGGGCAAAGGGATATCCAGAAAAGATGTTAAAAGATTTAGCTCAGTATATCACACAGGAATGGGGTAATAAATACTACCCATTGATAGGTAAAGGAATACCTAACAAAAGGACAAATGATACAAATGATGGTTTAGGTTACAATAGATCATGTATTGTGAAATATGGGGATGAAACTCATAAGGTTAAACAGTTAATATCTAAGCATTGGCACATATTAAGAAATGATGCAGCGGTGAAGGACAAAGTACCCACCGCACCGAATTTTGTATATAAGGCAGGCAACAGCCTCCAGAGGCTCATCCAAATAAAACAGAATTCCAGCAAAGCTGGTCCACACATCAACAGGGGCACTACGAGGTGTGGATGCTGCAATTACTGTAAATATATTTTTGAAGGCAAATCAATAATTTTAAAGGACAAAAATAGAACCAAGATTTATTTTAAGAATGGGAATTGTCTCAGTAGGCACGTCATATACCTGGCTATTTGCGACACATGTGAGAATTATTATGTTGGTATGACTGACAGATACTTGAAAAACAGAATATATGACCACTTATATTGCATAAAAAAGAAAGATGTTAATAATGCATTATCTAGGCATATAATAAATAATGAACTGTGTAATAACTTTAAGTTTGGGATACTGGAGGTGGTTAGCCCCAATCCTAGAGGAGGCAATATAAAGGCTATAGTGGGCGAAAAAGAAATTAAGTGGCAATTCCGGCTAGGGGCTGCTACACTGCCTGGGTTAAATGAGGTCATACCCACTAAGCCACTGTTAAGAACATAATGTCAATCAAACTAAAAAGGTTAGATATAATTATATAATAACAATGGATGCATACATATGTAATATATATTTATTCATGGTTTTTAGACTTTCATTACTCATTTTGCATAAGAGCATAAAAAACATGATGATTACTGCATAAATTATTGTTTATGTATTTAAAATATTATATATAAAATGTACATAGTTATCAGTATGATTTTTACGTAGTATAACAATAATATGGTTTTTAATTGTATTTAGAGCTTTAAAAATACAACATATTGGAATAACCAATTAAGCCAATTCATTAGTATTTTTGGCGGGTAAACTAACTATTTAATAGCTAGGATACATCAAATTAATGTTCTGATGAAATCTACGAGCACTAGATGAAAGCGCTTAACAATTTTATCTGTTTACACTGTTGGATGGTTTTTAAATAAAAGGATTCTTTACTGCAGCAGTTCGTGGCTTCTGTTTTACTGTGCTGTGTCGAGCAAGTACTTGGTGGAACTAGTAGAACTCAGGAGCTTTTTTATTGTTTGTGACAGTTGATGATGGACTCGCTGCAGGACTTATCAGGTTGTGAAAACCCCATAACCCGTGACGAAGTGGACAAGTTGTACTCAGAGATGGCTATTATTAAAGGGGAGCTAAGCCGTCTCTTGGAGCTGTTAACTCCCAAAACCGGTGCTTTCACAGCACCAAACCCGCCTTCTACTACGGAAGCCCTTGAGCTGTCTCATTCCTTCATGGGCCAAGCGAGTGACGTGGAGATACCAAATGGACAACGTAGAAGCTCTTCTCCTATTCCGTTCACCTGCACGCCGAGGAAAGGCAAGCGTTTAACGGGCATCTCTAATTCAGCAGTACCAAATATAAATCCAGCTTCATTGAACAATGAGGAGGAATCGTATCGGATATCGGTGGCAAAACCAAAACGACAGTTACCTGAAAGGACATATGCGACCAAAGTAAAGAATTACAGCATCGCAAACAAACAAAATACAGGTACTGAGCGTTCTAGGTCCACTCAGGACAATCAAGATAACTTTAAGCAATATAAAGTTGCAAATTTGTTGCAGTTACCGTTTGATTTTATAAATCACAGGAAACCGAGTACTAAGCGTTTGAAACAACAGGAACAATATAAGTCGTTGAAAGATATGATTTTTAGTTTCGGTAACAAATTAACAAAGGCTAAAGTTATACAAGTGGAAAATATGTATTTAAAGCATTGTTTAAATAGTCATATAGTCCCTATGGGACTTCGCTTTTTTAAAAAACCTATGGGTGTTGATTTAAATGCGGACAATATAACAAAATGTAATGAAATGTTTGATTGTTTTGGTGAACAGTTCATGAAATTTATTATGAGCAATAATGATGCACAGCTAACTGCATTAATTGTAGAAATTGAAAGTATGGATAAAGTGATCAGAGAAGACAAATTGTTCCCTCAGTGGGAAACGTTGTTTTTTAAGCAATTTGAATATGCTGAACGTACTAGTGAAAATGCATTTTCAAGGAAATGTAAAAAACTAGAAAGAGATATGAAACAATATGAGACAGGAGAGGCATATAGGTGGAACAGGAATGTTATAGGGGGACAGAGAGGCACATATAAGGTGCATACTAACCAATATTTACAGGATAAGAAACAGTATTCTGAAGATGTTTTTTTAGAAGATGTGGAATACGACAGATGGCAAACGGTGCAGGGGAAGAGGAAGCGATTCCCCAGGGGGAACATAGAGAAACAACACAGGTGATTAATATTATAGATGCACCAACAATAGTGAATTCCACGGAGGTATTACATACAGAATATATGGGCCAAGTGAAGAGTCAAAATAACAAAAAGATGGAGTCAGATATTAAGATTTATAATTATAGTAGCTATATACCTAATGAGGACATTAAAAAGGTTTTTTCAAAAGGTATGAAGTACATACCCGATAAATCTATGGATCTAGTTGACACTCTAGTTGAATTGAAGTTGTTTTTGCGGAAGCTCAACCTAGGGGTATTTTTTCAAAATAGAATACAAACAGCATCTACTAATAAACATCTAAGTAAAAGGAGCACCTTTACTCCACCTATGGTTAAAACTTTAGAAAATTTTGAGAAAGCTATACAAACTGACATATACAAGCTATACAAGAAAACAAAGTACATTAAAAAAGAGCCCAATCAATATAACTTTATATGTAAGGCTATAGATAATATTTGCTTAGCTGATGTTAGGATCTTGGTAGCCGATAAGGGTGGGGGGATTGTACTCTATGATCAGGAAAAATATAGTGCCAAAATATTTGAAATATTAAATGATACAAAACAGTACGAAGTGTCATCATTGAACCAAGTCAATATTGCTTATAGCAGACTTGACTCTTTTCTAGAGGAATTTTTATTAAATGCACAAATAGATGAGGAGCTTTACAAATTTTTAAGAGTAGAATATCCAATTTTGGCCACTATAAGAGGCATCCCCAAGGTTCATAAAAATTCTATAGACCCCCCCTTTAGACCCATAATCTCAGGAAGTGCAAGTAAGACTTTCCCATATGGAAAAGTGGTGGATACCAGACTTAAGCATATGTATAAAAATATACCACATATTATAAAGGACTCCTGGGACTTTTTGGGGAAATTCACACAGGACTTGTGGTCACCTGATATTATTTTCGTAACTATTGATGTTAAGGAATTGTTCTCATGTATTCCTAGATACGAAGGAATAGAAAGTTTTATCCAAAGCATGAAAAACTTCAGTGGGTTGCAAAATGATGAGATCATAACACTTGCATCATTTATGGAAATAGTATTGGATTATAACTATATATTTTTCGAAGGTGAATATTATAAACAGGTTACAGGTGTGGCAATGGGGGCAGCATGTGCCCCTATGTATGCTAATATGGTCCTTTTGGATTGGGAAACAACATACATTCACAATACAGAGTGGATGCAGAAGATATTAAAATACGTAAGATACCTGGACGATATATTTTTGCTTTGGAAAGGAAGTATTGATGAATTGGAAAATTTTGTAAACTATATCAATAATACAACCGCCTATCTTAAATTCACCTACCAATGGTGTAGGCAAGGGATTAATTATTTAGATGTATATGTTTACACTGATGGGAAGGCATTTCAATCTATGATACATCGTAAGGAAACGTATAGTAATAGCTACTTGCATTTCTCTAGTGCCCACTCATACAAAGTAAAATACAATATAGTGAAAGGGCAAATGATTAGGGCTGCAAGGATGACATCAGTTAAGAGTAATGTGTTGAAGGAGATAAGCTTTATGGTGACCCTGTTTGGGGCAAAGGGATATCCAGAAAAGATGTTAAAAGATTTAGCTCAGTATATCACACAGGAATGGGGTAATAAATACTACCCATTGATAGGCAAAGGAATACCTAACAAAAGGACAAATGATACAAATGATGGTTTAGGTTACAATAGATCGTGTATTGTGAAATATGGGGATGAAACTCATAAGGTTAAACAGTTAATATCTAAGCATTGGCACATATTAAGAAATGATGCAGCGGTGAAGGACAAAGTACCCACCGCACCGAATTTTGTATATAAGGCAGGCAACAGCCTCCAGAGGCTCATCCAAATAAAACAGAATTCCAGCAAAGCTGGTCCACACATCAACAGGGGCACTACGAGGTGTGGATGCTGCAATTACTGTAAATATATTTTTGAAGGCAAATCAATAATTTTAAAGGACAAAAATAGAACCAAGATTTATTTTAAGAATGGGAATTGTCTCAGTAGGCACGTCATATACCTGGCTATTTGCGACACATGTGAGAATTATTATGTTGGTATGACTGACAGATACTTGAAAAACAGAATATATGACCACTTATATTGCATAAAAAAGAAAGATGTTAATAATGCATTATCTAGGCATATAATAAATAATGAACTGTGTAATAACTTTAAGTTTGGGATACTGGAGGTGGTTAGCCCCAATCCTAGAGGAGGCAATATAAAGGCTATAGTGGGCGAAAAAGAAATTAAGTGGCAATTGCGGCTAGGGGCTGCTACACTGCCTGGGTTAAATGAGGTCATACCCACTAAGCCACTGTTAAGAACATAATGTCAATCAAACTAAAAAGGTTAGATATAATTATATAATAACAATGGATGCATACATATGTAATATATATTTATTCATGGTTTTTAGACTTTCATTACTCATTTTGCATAAGAGCATAAAAAACATGATGATTACTGCATAAATTATTGTTTATGTATTTAAAATATTATATATAAAATGTACATAGTTATCAGTATGATTTTTACGTAGTATAACAATAATATGGTTTTTAATTGTATTTAGAGCTTTAAAAATACAACATATTGGAATAACCAATTAAGCCAATTCATTAGTATTTTTGGCGGGTAAACTAACTATTTAATAGCTAGGATACATCAAATTAATGTTCTGATGAAATCTAGGAGCACTAGATGAAAGCGCTTAACAATTTTATCTGTTTACACTGTTGGATGGTTTTTAAATAAAAGGATTCTTTACTGCAGCAGTTCGTGGCTTCTGTTTTACTGTGCTGTGTCGAGCAAGTACTTGGTGGAACTAGTAGAACTCAGGAGCTTTTTTATTGTTTGTGACATATACACACATATTTGTATGTATGTGTGTATGTATATGTATGTGTGTGTTTGTATATGTATGTGTATATATATATATATATATATATATATATATATATGTGTGTATGTTTGTGTTTTTTGTGTTTGTGTGTATATATGTATGTGTGTGTATAGACATATACGTATATACACACATGCACAGACATACACACACACATTTGTGTATGTATGTGTGTACGTATATGTATGTGTGTATATATATATATATATATATATATATATATGTGTGTGTATATGTATGTGTATATATGTATATGTATATGTTTGTATGTGTGTTTGTGTGTCTGTCTGTCTGTCTATATATACAATTTTTTTTGCTCCCCATTTGGGGGGCACCTGACATCTGGGGCAAGAAAAATTTAAGTGTTGGCTGCCTGTTTTATACCCCTGATGTCATGGAAGAGGAGACAGCAACCGACGCAGGACCCAAGACTTTGATATTCAGGCCGACTGAGGGCAACCTGCTAGCAAATTACCCAAATGTAGTGACTGCAACAGTGAATACACTCTTAACATCTACATTTATGGTAAGTGTACACAACTGTACTTTCTCTGCACTTCCCTTTGGCTTATCTACTGCGCCTAGGGTATTTGCAAAGTGTCTAGTTCCAGCCATTGTGTTTTGCAGGCAGAGAAATATTCAAATAGACCCTTGCTTGGACGATTGTCTGATTCGGGCAGAAAGCCAGGACTTCCTATTAAAACATTTGGCAGTAGTAAAGAAACTTCTAACCTCACTGGGGTACACCATAAACGAAAAATCTCTAGTACCCTTCCAGCAGTATGTATTCCTGTTCGCAAGCTTGAACAACTTCCCAGATGGCTTTCCTCACTCTAGAGAAACAAGTTTGACAACCTACTTCAAACTCCTGGCCACAAAGACCCAGCTATCTGCAAGGAAAATTCTGCAAGCCCTGGGGTTCATGGCCTCTTGCATTCTACTAATTCCATATGCAAGACTGCATATGAGGAAAATACAATGGTATCTAAAAAGCCTATGGTGCCAACATTCACAGGACCTGGAGTCAATGATTCCTATCATTCCTTGTATAAAGACAGAGTTCCTCTGGTGGGAAGAGGCCTGCTACCACAATAAGAGACTCCCTTTCACTCTACCCCCTGCCGCCCAAACCCTAACAGACGCATCAGACTATGCATGGGGGGCTGACTTGGCAGGGCGGTGCATTTGGGGCTAATGGAACCCGAGACAGATGCACCTGCATATCAACCAAAAAAAGTTAGCTGTACAGAATTCCTAGGCAGCCTTCAAGGACCACATTCTTCCAGGACAGTTATTGGTAAAGAGACAACACCACAGTTATGTTGTAAATAAACAAGCAGGGGGGAACACACTCGTACCCTCTCTGCGGACTAGCCATGGCTCTGTGGAACACTGCCTTGAGCTACAAAGTGCACTTACAGGTTCAATTCCTGCCAGGCAGCTAAACTCTCTGGCAGACGATCTAAGCAGAAATCTCATGGACCCACACAAATGGAAACTAACCAAAAATATTCAACCTCCTGAACAAATAGGGAGATGGACCGGTTTGCCCTCCCCTCAGAACTACCAGTTGGACAAATTCTGCACAAGTACCTCCCACAGTCAAGCTTGGAAAGTGGATGCCCTGTCTTTTATCTGGGAAAGTCTCTCAGTTTATGCCTTCCCCCTCTGCCTCTCCTCTCAAAGGTTCTGCTAAAGATCTAACAGGACAAGCCAAGGACAATACTGATTACACCAGACTGGCTACGCCAGCACTGGTACCCCCTCTTGCACAGTATGACACTGCTGGAACCAATGCACCTGCCTCAGACCCCTTCCTTGCTGTCCCAGTAAGTGGGCCAAATTCTGCACCCTCAACTTCAAACTCTGAACCTTGCCTGGCTAATTCCTTGATCTCTCCAATAGCATCCCTCAGTAAGCATGTGCTAGATGTCATTCTGGCGGCAAGGGGGCCTAGTACTAGAAAATCCTATGCTGAAGTAAAATATATACTGTTCCCGGAGTCAGACTTGGGGGATGGGCACAATGGTGCCCAGCTTACCTCATATACTTCAGTACTTAACAGAAATGCTCCACAAGGGCCTGTCCTTCTCATCAATTAAAAATTCATGCCTCTGCCATTTTAGCACATTATAATACTGTACCACCTCTCTTCTCTCACCCCCTGCTAAAGCAATTCCTCAGAGGGTCAAAAATTTAAGACCCCCCCCCAGGAGCCCCTACTCCAGCCTGGGACCTTAACTTTGTATTGGAAAAGATCACTCTCCCTCCCTTTGAGCCAGCTGCAACTGCAGAGTTGAAATTCCTTTCTTGGAAAATAGCCTTCCTTCTAGCCATCACTTCAGCAAGAAGAGTGTCTGAATTACAGGCCCTCATGGCAGTGGAGCCCTTCATTATCTTCCATGCAGACAGGGTTTCCTTCAGGACCAATCCTTCCTTTATGCCCAAGGTGGTGTCTAGTGTGGCACTAAATCAGTCCATTCATTTGCCCACCTTTTTTCCCAAATCCACAAAAAAATAACGAATACTGCACTCTTTGGATGTGCACAGATAACTTATTTTATTTGGACAGGACTAAGCCTCTCAGAAAATCTGAACAGCTGCTAGTTGACTTTGCTGTAGGAACAGAGGGGAAGGCCATTTCAAAACAATTTCTGAATGGATAGCCCTTTGCATTCATTTCTGCTATAAGCACCATGGAAAACCTACCCCACAAGGGGATAAGATCACATTCCACCAGGGCTGCATCTACCTCTACAGCCTTTCTCAGAGGAGTCACTACCAGGGACATCCTAGAAGCTGCTCCCTGGAGCTCTGTTTATACCTTCAAGCATTACTCCATGCCTGTTTTCTCTAAATCCAGAGCAGGTTTTGCCACTGCAGTCTTGCAGGACTTAATAGCTGGCCCTAATGCTCTCTAACTTCGTCCTCCCTTCCTTAGCTTTGGGAATCAACCCAAATGTGATGACTGCAACTGTGAAACACGAAGAACAGTACAGTTGTGTACAATTACCATAAATTTAGATGTTTGAGTGTATTCACTGTTGCAGTCCTGGTTACCCTCCCTCCGGCCCCCTGACTTCTCTTGGCTCTACCTCTCCTTGTTAGGTGTAGTTGAGCTTTCTTGTGCATTTGCTTTTTGATGGAGGTGTACCATAACATATAATTGCTCCCCATTGTGGGGGGCACCTGACATCTGGGACAAGAAAAACTGATTTAATGGTGTCTGCTGCATGTTTTATACCTCTGACATCATGGAAGAGAAGCATCCGACGCTGGAATCCAAGACTCTGGTATTCAGGCCAGCTGAGGGATACCTGCAGGCAGATACCCTAAATGTGATGACTGCAACAGTAAATACACTCAAACATCTACATTTATGGTAAGTGTACACAACTGTACTTTGTCTGGTACATAAACAAGCAAGGGAGGAACAGTCTTATCCTCTGTACACAGAGGCCATGACAGAATGGGAATGGTTTGGTCTTCCAGCCACTTTTTTGCATCTCGTAATACCCAGGAGTTCCAACGTGCTCTCTAACATACTTGGGTCCAATATGAGTCCTCATGAGTGGTTCCTGAATCAGTCAGCAGCAAGGCTAATTTTTGACCATTGGATCACCCATGCTGCCATCTTTGCTTCCCCAGTCCACCACAAATGCAGCATTTACCTTGCCCTGATTTCACTGTCAGGGGAGTCACCCAGGGACACTCTTGCTCATAACTGGCCCACTGGTTTCCTCTGTGCTTGCCCTCCTATTTCCCTAATACCAAAAGTCTTACAGAAAGCTCGTTGCCTAAAGAGCTCTCTCATCCTCATTGCCCCTTTCTGGCCTCGTCATATGTGGTTCTTCCTAAGGTCTCATCTGAAGTATACACCCTTGGATATGAGATCCCATTCCAGATCTCCTCTCCCATCCTTGTGGGCTTCCATTTCCAAATCTCCAAACCCTGCATGGTTTCTTCAGTTCCAGTTTTTCATAGTCCAGGCTTCCTTCAGTCTACAAAGAAAGTGTATTCCAGTAAGTGGAAAAGGTTTTCTGTTGGGACTGTACAATAGAATTTGGATCCCCTTTCAGCCCCTATTCTTGATATTATCTTCCCTTTTTCAGGATGGAGAGTTTTTCTACCATTAAGCTCCAGTTGGCTGCCATTGCTAATTTCCATGTCAACGATGAGCCTATCTTTTCTAACAAATTGTTCAAAGCCTTTACGAAAGGAGCTTTTCTTAGACCTCCTAAGGATTCATCACTGCCATGGGATTTGACTTTGGTGCTGCATTCTTTTGATGCAAAAACCTTTTGAACCCACTAGTTCATGTGATACTAAATTCCTGTCCTGGAAGATTGCCTGTTTAGTAGCCATTACTTCTGCCAAAAGGGTCTCGGAACTCCTGGCTCTGCTCATTAAGCCCCTATTCATGATATCTCATAAGGACAGGGCGTCTTAGAACAAATCCTTTCTCCCTAAAGTGGCCTCTGAAGCGGATTTCAGTCAGTTCAACCACCAGTCTTCCATAATTAGTCCTAATAAAGGAGAATATATATCTTACATTGCTTAGATGTCCACAGACAGTTGCATTTCTAAACTCTGTCT
The DNA here is from genome assembly GCF_019279795.1 of Protopterus annectens. Classification (NCBI taxonomy): domain Eukaryota; kingdom Metazoa; phylum Chordata; order Ceratodontiformes; family Protopteridae; genus Protopterus; species Protopterus annectens. Next base: position 381,406,579 of record NC_056725.1, read on the forward strand.
TTTTTAAATAAAAAGCTGGACCAACTCTGTGTGCCTTTCTCCCAGAACAAAGGGCCAGTCAGTTTCCAAAGTGACCAGGTGGCTTGCTGGTTGTATATCCTTCATTTATGCTAGTTGGCATTTAGAACTAGCCAGACCAGTTAAGGCCCATTCCACTAGGTCTGTGGTTGTCATCAGCCTTCTTGGCTAGACTCTCCCTTGAGATATGTGCTGCTGTGACTTGGTCTAATCAATCTACTTCAATTTCGCACTACAAAATGGACTTTGTGTCTCGGAACAGGGCTTCTTTTGGCTCCTCTGTGCTCTGGCATATCCTTCCTTGAGGCCTCCCTTCTGGGCAGGTCTGGGGAGGCTGTAGTGGCTTGCATATGGTGGGAAGTTTATTTCTTTTGCAGGTGTTTCTGCTTTTCAGCTAATTTAGCAAACTTGGAGGGTTAGAAGGTAGCAAGGGATTATGAGAATGGAAGGAGCTTGAGCTCGATCTGTCTGAGAAGTTGCCAGCTTGGATCCAAGGTCTGATCCTAGACCCATCTGTGATGAGTAATGAGACTGGATAGCACAGATGCCAAGTTACGTAACTGTGTAACTTTTATCCTTCCGCTTCTGTTTCAGGGCTCAAACCTCCAGCCTAAGAAGTCAAGCTGCTTTGTAGCCTGCCTGTATGGTCTCCTTAATATGTTCCTACATCAGAGCTGCTTGCTGTTACCTAGGTGTAAGGATCAGATGTCTGGAATGAGTCACCTCTACCTTGAAACCCTCACTTCTCTCCTGAGCTGATTTCCCCTAGGCTCAGATCTTCCTCCTTACAGGAGACCACCCATGAGATTCTCACCCACCTTCCACATATGTCAGGTCCTCCCAGAGTCTACTCAGGGCAGATGAGGGTCTTAAGTCTGTCTCCCCTTTGGATCCCTGAGCCTTCAACCTGATGTTCATCGTGTTATCCTGCTGCAGTCATCACACTTGGGTTATCTTGTCGTCAGGCGGTCCCGCAGTCGGCCTGAATTCCAAAGTCTTGGTCCAAGGCGGTTGCTGTCGCTTCTTCCCTGACGTCAGTGTGCCAGGGGTATATAAGAGGCATCCGATGCCATTTTCTTCAGTCTTTCTTGCCGTGTGGTGCCCGAAGCAGAAGCAGTTCACAAGTGCCGGTCGACCAACACCTGAGATTTTCGAATCGAATTTCAGTCTGAAGTCTTCAAAGCTAAGTACCCCGTTGGGGAACCTTTTCTTGCCTCAGTCCGATGTCAGAAAAAGTTAACAATTGCATTTCTTGTGGGAAGCAAATACCTCATAAGGACTTTCATTCTTATTGTATACCTTGCCTAGGCCCAGACCACGACGTCACTGGTTGTCGGTTTTGTGCTAGGCTCAATAAGCAAACTATAAAGCGACGCTTTGATTTCGCATGACACTACTACGGTAGGAAATTTAATTACACTATGCCGTCAGAGCAACCGACTACTGGCGTGCATAAAAAACGCAAAGATAAAGACAGGCAGCCTAGATCCAAGTCAGACTCCGAGGCCTCTGCTGGGTTGGTCGCAGGTTCTCCGGTTTTCAGTGAGGCGCCTACGCAGCCCCTGACGACCTCAGAACTGGAACCACAGACCGCTTTGGATTCTCAAGCAGAGAGTTCTAGGCCGACGCAACCATTTTCTTTAGGTCCTACCAACAACATTGCAGAAGGAGAAGCCGGTGCTGCGGAAACACCTTTGGTTACAGAAAGTGTCTTCAGACAGACTACTCTCACCATAAAATCTTATGCTAAGCTTAATACTCCTCTAAAACCAAAAGACTGCACTTCAGTCTCCAGTTCAAGGCCCCATGCCTAAGAAACAGATGCTTAAAATGGCTGAAGATTTGATTTCTTTAATCAGGGGTTCCCAACCCCCCCCCCCCCCAGACAAAAGGCCTAGACAAAGAGGAGGATTATGCCTCCTCTGATCAAGTGTCTATTTCCTCAGGCTCCTCTGAGGAACAGGATTACTCCTTTCCCCCTTGTGAAGATTCTGATGCTGAAGATTCTTTTCCCTAAGCTTCTCCCCCTGAAGATTATTCCTTTGGGGAAACCTTACATACCATGAGGGAACATTTCCACTGGGAAGGTCAGGACTACTCCGACTCAAAGAAAAGGCTCCGAGAGTTTCTTTTACTCCCCCAGCACAGACCACTTGCTATCCCTCCAGTTTTAGACATTGTGGATGATGTTTACTTAGAATCTAGTCTAAATCCAGATTCTCTGCCTCCTGCTCCAGCCAAACCAGATAGATATTATAGAGTGCCTGACTCTCACAATTTCCTTTACAAAAGCCCTGTTGCTGACCCAGGGACAATCTCCCAGGGTCCCAAAGGGGCTAAGGCTTCTATGGCTAAAAATCCTGTACCCTCTGAAAGGGACTCCAGAGCACTAGATAGGTGGGGGAAGAAGGTTTACACCTCAACTACTCTAGCTATGAGAGCACTAAATTGTCAGTTTCACATGCTGAAATACCAGCAATTCCTTATGTCTCAAATAAAACAAAAGATGAGCACGCACCCTCAACAGTCTGAATTCAAAGAAATGCAGGATCTGTTGCATGCAGCTGAACAGGTGGGCAAACATACTTTACAATGTGGATTTGATTCCTTGGAAGCTTCCTGTAGAGCAGCTGTTACTGGGTCTGTTATACGTAGGCATGCTTGGTTAAAGAAACAAACTCTGCCTGATCATGTTAAAGTAAAGTTACTAGATGCACCCTTACAGCAGGATGTCTTATTTGGAGTTAAAGTAGAAGAGGTTTTAAAGAAAATGGAGGATAAGGCAAAATCTATGCAGACGGTCAAAGATTTCTTACAGGTACAGCCCCCACGCTTCAACAGAAATTGGACAGCATAAAATTGGTCCTTTCCAGCTTCTGACAGACCACAGAGGGGTAAATACAGACGCCCAAGGGGCAGAGGACAAGCACAAATCCCTTACAAACCTCGCCAATGGGGCACGGCAACACAGAAGGGAGGAGAATACAGGTCTCAAACTACCAGAAGATAAACACAATGACTTAAACCTCAAACTGCCAAGCAAAAATCTCTTGGCAGCTCCCTTGGGAGGAAAATTAGCATTTTTTTATAGACAACTGGTGCATCGTCACAAAGGACAAATGGGTCCTAGACATTATCTCACAAGGATACAGATTCCATTTCCACACCTTGCTAAGGATAAAAGGAATGCCAGACTTGCCACAAAATCAGTGGGTAGAGGCACAAAAACAAATTACAGCTCTCATGGACATGAGAGCCATTCAACTGGTACCTACGCAGGAGCAAGGCCAAGGATTTTACTCAAGGCTCTTTCTAGTCCCCAGAAAGGACAATGCTTGGAGACCCATTTTGGACCTTTCAATTCTAAACACCTTCTTGCAAGTACCCAAATTCAAGATGCTAACACTACAGCAGCTTCTTCCCATGTTGGGCAAGAAAGCTTGGCTAGTAACATTGGACCTCAAGTAGGCATACCTGCATGTCCGTATCAGACAAAATTGCAGAAGATACCTCCGTTTCATTGCAGGCTCAACCCATTACCAATTCTCTGCACTGCCCTTTGGCTTATCTACTGCACCCAGGGTCTTCACAAAATGCCTGGCACCAGTAATTGCATACTGCAGACAAAGAGGAATTCAAATATACCCATACCTGGACGACTACCTCATCCAAGCAGAAAGCAAGGACATTCTCTTACAGCATCTGATTTTTGTAAAACACCTTCTAAGTTGCCTAGGGTACACAGTAAACGAAAGAAATCAAAACTAGTGTCCTCACAAAATATGACATTCCTGGGTGCCAGCTTGAATACAACGGCCCAGATGGCTTATCTGATGCCAGACAAACTACAACCAACTCAATACTTCAAAATAATGGCAACAAAGACCCAACTCCCCTGCAAGAAAAAATCTGCAGGCCTTGGGCTTCATGGCATCTTGCATACTACTAATACCATTTGCAAAACTGCATATGAGGAAATTACAATGGTACCTGAAAACCGTATGGACTCAGCACAGCCACAGCTTGGAAACAATGATACCTCTAATTCCCTGCCTTCAACAGGAGTTTCTATGGTGGTCACAGGCATGTCACCTCAACAAGGGTCAGCCTTTCACCTTACCCCCAGCCAGGCAAACTATGACAACAGATGCATCGGACTATGCCTGGGGGGCACACATGGCAGGACGGTATGTTCAAGGCATATGGACTGCAGATCAAAGGAATCTGCACATCAATCAAAAAGAAATGCTCGCTGTACAAAATGCTCTGACAGCCTTCAAGGACCTCTTACATCCAGGACGACTTATAATAAGGACAAACACCACAGTAATGTGGTACATAAACAAAGGGGGTACACACTCCTACCCTCTATGCAGGCAAGCAATGACCTTGTGGAACACAGCACTGGCTTACCAAGTTCAATTACAAGCTCAATTCCTGCCAGGAAAAGAGAACTCATTGGCAGACGACCTAAGCAGAAACATTATGAATGCTCTTGAGTGGAAACTGGATCCACAAGTATTTGCAATGATAACTCAAAATGAGGGCCCAGACATAGACCTGTTTGTCAACCCCAAAACCATCAGCTTTCAAAATTTTGCACAAGGACATTTCACCATCAAGCTTGGAAAGTGGATGCACTCTCAGTTGGAAAATGCTGACAGTATATGACTTTCCTCCATTGCCCCTTCTCACAAAGGTGCTGCTGAAAGTCAGGATGGAGAGACTTCGAATGATACTCATTGCCCCGACTGGCCACGCCAGCACTGGTACCCACTACTAAGGAACATGGCCCAGGACCCACCATGGATTTTACCACAAATTCCTCATCTACTCACACAGCAAGGCAGTCAGATTCTACACAGCCAGCTCAAAACCTTAAATTTGGCTGCATGGCACATCACCTAAGCAACCAGCCAAACCCCTCTTTCACAAGCTGTTATGGATGTCATTCTGGAGGCCAGGAGGCCCAGCACCAGGAAAGCATACTCAGACAAATGGAAAAGATTTTGCCTGGAACCAAGCTAAAGGCTAAAATACCCTTCAGCCAGACATGCCTCAGATTCTACAATATTTAACTGCGATGTTACACAAAGGACTTTCTTTTTCATCTATTAAAATCCACGCCTCAGCTATTTCAGCTCACTACAACATGGATCCTCCCTTATTTTCACATCCACTTCTAAGGCAGTATCTCAGAGGGCAAAAAGCATTAGGCCTCCCAGGAGAGCACCAACACCAACTTGGGACCTAAATTTTGTTCTGGAAAAACTTGCGCTGCCATCTTTTGAGCCAGCTTTCTCAGCTGACTTAGTTTATATCATGGAAGACTGCCCTGCTGATATAAATTACTTCAGCCAGAAGAGTCTCAGCGCATATATATATATATAGCACATATTAAGAAATGATGCAGCGGTGAAGGACAAAGTACCCACCGCACCGAATTTTGTATATAAGGCAGGCAACAGCCTCCAGAGGCTCATCCAAATAAAACAGAATTCCAGCAAAGCTGGTCCACACATCAACAGGGGCACTACGAGGTGTGGATGCTGCAATTACTGTAAATATATTTTTGAAGGCAAATCAATAATTTTAAAGGACAAAAATAGAACCAAGATTTATTTTAAGAATGGGAATTGTCTCAGTAGGCACGTCATATACCTGGCTATTTGCGACACATGTGAGAATTATTATGTTGGTATGACTGACAGATACTTGAAAAACAGAATATATGACCACTTATATTGCATAAAAAAGAAAGATGTTAATAATGCATTATCTAGGCATATAATAAATAATGAACTGTGTAATAACTTTAAGTTTGGGATACTGGAGGTGGTTAGCCCCAATCCTAGAGGAGGCAATATAAAGGCTATAGTGGGCTAAAAGAAATTAAGTGGCAATGCGGCTAGGGGCTGCTACACTGCCTGGGTTAAATGAGGTCATACCCACTAAGCCACTGTTAAGAACATAATGTCAATCAAACTAAAAAGGTTAGATATAATTATATAATAACAATGGATGCATACATATGTAATATATATTTATTCATGGTTTTAGACTTTCATTACTCATTTTGCATAAGAGCATAAAAACATGATGATTACTGCATAAATTATTGTTTATGTATTTAAAATATTATATATAAAATGTACATAGTTATCAGTATGATTTTTACGTAGTATAACAATAATATGGTTTTTAATTGTATTTAGAGCTTTAAAAATACAACATATTGGAATAACCAATTAAGCCAATTCATTAGTATTTTTGGCGGGTAAACTAACTATTTAATAGCTAGGATACATCAAATTAATGTTCTGATGAAATCTAGGAGCACTAGATGAAAGCGCTTAACAATTTTATCTGTTTACACTGTTGGATGGTTTTTAAATAAAAGGATTCTTTACTGCAGCAGTTCGTGGCTTCTGTTTTACTGTGCTGTGTCGAGCAAGTACTTGGTGGAACTAGTAGAACTCAGGAGCTTTTTATTGTTTGTGACATATACACACATATTTGTATGTGTGTATGTATATGTATGTGTGTGTTTGTATATGTATGTGTATATATATATATATATATATATATATATATATGTGTGTATGTTTGTGTTTTTTGTGTTTGTGTGCATATATGTATGTGTGTGTATAGACATATACGTATATACACACATGCACAGACATACACACACACATTTGTGTATGTATGTGTACGTATATGTATGTGTGTATATATATATATATATATATATATATATATATATGTGTGTGTGTATATGTATGTGTATATATGTATATGTATATGTTTGTATGTGTGTTTGTGTGTCTGTCTGTCTGTCTATATATACAATTTTTTTGCTCCCCATTTAGGGGGCACCTGACATCTGGGGCAAGAAAAATTTAAGTGTTGGCTGCCTGTTTTATACCCCTGATGTCATGGAAGAGGAGACAGCAACCGACAGGACCCAAGACTTTGATATTCAGGCCGACTGAGGGCAACCTGCTAGCAAATTACCCAAATGTAGTGACTGCAACAGTGAATACACTCTTAACATCTACATTTATGGTAAGTGTACACAACTGTACTTTCTCTCTGCACTTCCTTTGGCTTATCTACTGCGCCTAGGGTATTTGCAAAGTGTCTAGTTCCAGCCATTGTGTTTTGCAGGCAGAGAAATATTCAAATAGACCCTTGCTTGGACGATTGTCTGATTCGGGCAGAAAGCCAGGACTTCCTATTAAAACATTTGGCAGTAGTAAAGAAACTTCTAACCTCACTGGGGTACACCATAAACGAAAAATCTCTAGTACCCTTCCAGCAGTATGTATTCCTGTTCGCAAGCTTGAACAACTTCCCAGATGGCTTTCCTCACTCTAGAGAAACAAGTTTGACAACCTACTTCAAACTCCTGGCCACAAAGACCCAGCTATCTGCAAGGAAAATTCTGCAAGCCCTGGGGTTCATGGCCTCTTGCATTCTACTAATTCCATATGCAAGACTGCATATGAGGAAAATACAATGGTATCTAAAAAGCCTATGGTGCCAACATTCACAGGACCTGGAGTCAATGATTCCTATCATTCCTTGTATAAAGACAGAGTTCCTCTGGTGGGAAGAGGCCTGCTACCACAATAAGAGACTCCCTTTCACTCTACCCCTGCCGCCCAAACCCTAACAGACGCATCAGACTATGCATGGGGGGCTGACTTGGCAGGGCGGTGCATTTGGGGCTAATGGAACCCGAGACAGATGCACCTGCATATCAACCAAAAAAAGTTAGCTGTACAGAATTCCTAGGCAGCCTTCAAGGACCACATTCTTCCAGGACAGTTATTGGTAAAGAGACAACACCACAGTTATGTTGTAAATAAACAAGCAGGGGGGAACACACTCGTACCCTCTCTGCGGACTAGCCATGGCTCTGTGGAACACTGCCTTGAGCTACAAAGTGCACTTACAGGTTCAATTCCTGCCAGGCAGCTAAACTCTCTGGCAGACGATCTAAGCAGAAATCTCATGGACCCACACAAATGGAAACTAACCAAAAATATTCAACCTCCTGAACAAATAGGGGAGATGGACCGGTTTGCCCTCCCCTCAGAACTACCAGTTGGACAAATTCTGCACAAGTACCTCCCACAGTCAAGCTTGGAAAGTGGATGCCCTGTCTTTTATCTGGGAAAGTCTCTCAGTTTATGCCTTCCCCCTCTGCCTCTCCTCTCAAAGGTTCTGCTAAAGATCTAACAGGACAAGCCAAGGACAATACTGATTACACCAGACTGGCTACGCCAGCACTGGTACCCCCTCTTGCACAGTATGACACTGCTGGAACCAATGCACCTGCCTCAGACCCCTTCCTTGCTGTCCCAGTAAGTGGGCCAAATTCTGCACCCTCAACTTCAAACTCTGAACCTTGCCTGGCTAATTCCTTGATCTCTCCAATAGCATCCCTCAGTAAGCATGTGCTAGATGTCATTCTGGCGGCAAGGGGGCCTAGTACTAGAAAATCCTATGCTGAAGTAAAATATATACTGTTCCATACTGTTCCCGGAGTCAGACTTGGGGGATGGGCACAATGGTGCCCAGCTTACCTCATATACTTCAGTACTTAACAGAAATGCTCCACAAGGGCCTGTCCTTCTCATCAATTAAAAATTCATGCCTCTGCCATTTTAGCACATTATAATACTGTACCACCTCTTCTCTCACCCCCTGCTAAAGCAATTCCTCAGAGGGTCAAAAATTTAAGACCCCCCCCCCAGGAGCCCCTACTCCAGCCTGGGACCTTAACTTTGTATTGGAAAAGATCACTCTCCCTCCCTTTGAGCCAGCTGCAACTGCAGAGTTGAAATTCCTTTCTTGGAAAATAGCCTTCCTTCTAGCCATCACTTCAGCAAGAAGAGTGTCTGAATTACAGGCCCTCATGGCAGTGGAGCCCTTCATTATCTTCCATGCAGACAGGGTTTCCTTCAGGACCAATCCTTCCTTTATGCCCAAGGTGGTGTCTAGTGTGGCACTAAATCAGTCCATTCATTTGCCCACCTTTTTTCCCAAATCCACAAAAAAATAACGAATACTGCACTCTTTGGATGTGCACAGATAACTTATTTTATTTGGACAGGACTAAGCCTCTCAGAAAATCTGAACAGCTGCTAGTTGACTTTGCTGTAGGAACAGAGGGAAGGCCATTTCAAAACAATTTCTGAATGGATAGCCCTTTGCATTCATTTCTGCTATAAGCACCATGGAAAACCTACCCCACAAGGGGATAAGATCACATTCCACCAGGGCTGCATCTACCTCTACAGCCTTTCTCAGAGGAGTCACTACCAGGGACATCCTAGAAGCTGCTCCCTGGAGCTCTGTTTATACCTTCAAGCATTACTCCATGCCTGTTTTCTCTAAATCCAGAGCAGGTTTTGCCACTGCAGTCTTGCAGGACTTAATAGCTGGCCCTAATGCTCTCTAACTTCGTCCTCCCTTCCTTAGCTTTGGGAATCAACCCAAATGTGATGACTGCAACTGTGAAACACGAAGAACAGTACAGTTGTGTACAATTACCATAAATTTAGATGTTTGAGTGTATTCACTGTTGCAGTCCTGGTTACCCTCCCTCCGGCCCCCTGACTTCTCTTGGCTCTACCTCTCCTTGTTAGGTGTAGTTGAGCTTTCTTGTGCATTTGCTTTTTGATGGAGGTGTACCATAACATATAATTGCTCCCCATTGTGGGGGGCACCTGACATCTGGGACAAGAAAAACTGATTTAATGGTGTCTGCTGCATGTTTTATACCTCTGACATCATGGAAGAGAAGCATCCGACGCTGGAATCCAAGACTCTGGTATTCAGGCCAGCTGAGGGATACCTGCAGGCAGATACCCTAAATGTGATGACTGCAACAGTAAATACACTCAAACATCTACATTTATGGTAAGTGTACACAACTGTACTTTGTCTGGTACATAAACAAGCAAGGGAGGAACAGTCTTATCCTCTGTACACAGAGGCCATGACAGAATGGGAATGGTTTGGTCTTCCAGCCACTTTTTTGCATCTCGTAATACCCAGGAGTTCCAACGTGCTCTCTAACATACTTGGGTCCAATATGAGTCCTCATGAGTGGTTCCTGAATCAGTCAGCAGCAAGGCTAATTTTTGACCATTGGATCACCCATGCTGCCATCTTTGCTTCCCCAGTCCACCACAAATGCAGCATTTACCTTGCCCTGATTTCACTGTCAGGGGAGTCACCCAGGGACACTCTTGCTCATAACTGGCCCACTGGTTTCCTCTGTGCTTGCCCTCCTATTTCCCTAATACCAAAAGTCTTACAGAAAGCTCGTTGCCTAAAGAGCTCTCTCATCCTCATTGCCCCTTTCTGGCCTCGTCATATGTGGTTCTTCCTAAGGTCTCATCTGAAGTATACATCCTTGGATATGAGATCCCATTCCAGATCTCCTCTCCCATCCTTGTGGGCTTCCATTTCCAAATCTCCAAACCCTGCATGGTTTCTTCAGTTCCAGTTTTTCATAGTCCAGGCTTCCTTCATTCTACAAAGAAAGTGTATTCCAGTAAGTGGAAAAGGTTTTCTGTTGGGACTGTACAATAGAATTTGGATCCCCTTTCAGCCCCTATTCTTGATATTATCTTCCCTTTTTCAGGATGGAGAGTTTTTCTACCATTAAGCTCCAGTTGGCTGCCATTGCTAATTTCCATGTCAACGATGAGCCTATCTTTTCTAACAAATTGTTCAAAGCCTTTACGAAAGGAGCTTTTCTTAGACCTCCTAAGGATTCATCACTGCCATGGGATTTGACTTTGGTGCTGCATTCTTTTGATGCAAAAACCTTTTGAACCCACTAGTTCATGTGATACTAAATTCCTGTCCTGGAAGATTGCCTGTTTAGTAGCCATTACTTCTGCCAAAAGGGTCTCGGAACTCCTGGCTCTGCTCATTAAGCCCCTATTCATGATATCTCATAAGGACAGGGCGTCTTAGAACAAATCCTTTCTCCCTAAAGTGGCCTCTGAAGCGGATTTCAGTCAGTTCAACCACCAGTCTTCCATAATTAGTCCTAATAAAGGAGAATATATATCTTACATTGCTTAGATGTCCACAGACAGTTGCATTTCTAAACTCTGTCTTTTTTAAATAAAAAGCTGGACCAACTCTGTTTGCCTTTCTCCCAGAACAAAGGGCCAGTCAGTTTCCAAAGTGACCAGGTGGCTTGCTGGTTGTATATCCTTCATTTATGCTAGTTGGCATTTAGAACTAGCCAGACCAGTTAAGGCCCATTCCACTAGGTCTGTGGTTGTCATCAGCCTTCTTGGCTAGACTCTCCCTTGAGATATGTGCTGCTGTGACTTGGTCTAATCAATCTACTTCAATTTCGCACTACAAAATGGACTTTGTGTCTAGGAACAGGGCTTCTTTTGGCTCCTCTGTGCTCTGGCATATCCTTCCTTGAGGCCTCCCTTCTGGGCAGGTCTGGGGAGGCTGTAGTGGCTTGCATATGGTGGGAAGTTTATTTCTTTTGCAGGTGTTTCTGCTTTTCAGCTAATTTAGCAAACTTGGAGGGTTAGAAGGTAGCAAGGGATTATGAGAATGGAAGGAGCTTGAGCTCGATCTGTCTGAGAAGTTGCCAGCTTGGATCCAAGGTCTGATCCTAGACCCATCTGTGATGAGTAATGAGACTGGATAGCACAGATGCCAAGTTACGGTAACTGTGTAACTTTTATCCTTCCGCTTCTGTTTCAGGGGCTCAAACCTCCAGCCTAAGAAGTCAAGCTGCTTTGTAGCCTGCCTGTATGGTCTCCTTAATATGTTCCTACATCAGAGCTGCTTGCTGTTACCTAGGTGTAAGGATCAGATGTCTGGAATGAGTCACCTCTACCTTGAAACCCTCACTTCTCTCCTGAGCTGATTTCCCCTAGGCTCAGATCTTCCTCCTTACAGGAGACCACCCATGAGATTCTCACCCACCTTCCACATATGTCAGGTCCTCCCAGAGTCTACTCAGGGCAGATGAGGGTCTTAAGTCTGTCTCCCCTTTGGATCCCTGAGCCTTCAACCTGATGTTCATCGTGTTATCCTGCTGCAGTCATCACACTTGGGTTATCTTGTCGTCAGGCGGTCCCGCAGTCGGCCTGAATTCCAAAGTCTTGGTCCGGCGTCGGTTGCTGTCGCTTCTTCCCTGACGTCAGTGTGCCAGGGGTATATAAGAGGCATCCGATGCCATTTTCTTCAGTCTTTCTTGCCGTGTGGTGCCCGAAGCAGAAGCAGTTCACAAGTGCCGGTCGACCAACACCTGAGATTTTCGAATCGAATTTCAGTCTGAAGTCTTCAAAGCTAAGTACCCCGTTGGGGAACCTTTTCTTGCCTCAGTCCGATGTCAGAAAAAGTTAACAATTGCATTTCTTGTGGGAAGCAAATACCTCATAAGGACTTTCATTCTTATTGTATACCTTGCCTAGGCCCAGACCACGACGTCACTGGTTGTCGGTTTTGTGCTAGGCTCAATAAGCAAACTATAAAGCGACGCTTTGATTTCGCATGACACTACTACGGTAGGAAATTTAATTACACTATGCCGTCAGAGCAACCGACTACTGGCGTGCATAAAAAACGCAAAGATAAAGACAGGCAGCCTAGATCCAAGTCAGACTCCGAGGCCTCTGCTGGGTTGGTCGCAGGTTCTCCGGTTTTCAGTGAGGCGCCTACGCAGCCCCTGACGACCTCAGAACTGGAACCACAGACCGCTTTGGATTCTCAAGCAGAGAGTTCTAGGCCGACGCAACCATTTTCTTTAGGTCCTACCAACAACATTGCAGAAGGAGAAGCCGGTGCTGCGGAAACACCTTTGGTTACAGAAAGTGTCTTCAGACAGACTACTCTCACCATAAAATCTTATGCTAAGCTTAATACTCCTCTAAAACCAAAAAAGACTGCACTTCAGTCTCCAGTTCAAGGCCCCATGCCTAAGAAACAGATGCTTAAAATGGCTGAAGATTTGATTTCTTTAATCAGGGGTTCCCAACCCCCCCCCCCCCCAGACAAAAGGCCTAGACAAAGAGGAGGATTATGCCTCCTCTGATCAAGTGTCTATTTCCTCAGGCTCCTCTGAGGAACAGGATTACTCCTTTCCCCCTTGTGAAGATTCTGATGCTGAAGATTCTTTTCCCTAAGCTTCTCCCCCTGAAGATTATTCCTTTGGGGAAACCTTACATACCATGAGGGAACATTTCCACTGGGAAGGTCAGGACTACTCCGACTCAAAGAAAAGGCTCCGAGAGTTTCTTTTACTCCCCCAGCACAGACCACTTGCTATCCCTCCAGTTTTAGACATTGTGGATGATGTTTACTTAGAATCTAGTCTAAATCCAGATTCTCTGCCTCCTGCTCCAGCCAAACCAGATAGATATTATAGAGTGCCTGACTCTCACAATTTCCTTTACAAAAGCCCTGTTGCTGACCCAGGGACAATCTCCCAGGGTCCCAAAGGGGCTAAGGCTTCTATGGCTAAAAATCCTGTACCCTCTGAAAGGGACTCCAGAGCACTAGATAGGTGGGGGAAGAAGGTTTACACCTCAACTACTCTAGCTATGAGAGCACTAAATTGTCAGTTTCACATGCTGAAATACCAGCAATTCCTTATGTCTCAAATAAAACAAAAGATGAGCACGCACCCTCAACAGTCTGAATTCAAAGAAATGCAGGATCTGTTGCATGCAGCTGAACAGGTGGGCAAACATACTTTACAATGTGGATTTGATTCCTTGGAAGCTTCCTGTAGAGCAGCTGTTACTGGGTCTGTTATACGTAGGCATGCTTGGTTAAAGAAACAAACTCTGCCTGATCATGTTAAAGTAAAGTTACTAGATGCACCCTTACAGCAGGATGTCTTATTTGGAGTTAAAGTAGAAGAGGTTTTAAAGAAAATGGAGGATAAGGCAAAATCTATGCAGACGGTCAAAGATTTCTTACAGGTACAGCCCCCACGCTTCAACAGAAATTGGACAGCATAAAATTGGTCCTTTCCAGCTTCTGACAGACCACAGAGGGGTAAATACAGACGCCCAAGGGGCAGAGGACAAGCACAAATCCCTTACAAACCTCACCAATGGGGCACGGCAACACAGAAGGGAGGAGAATACAGGTCTCAAACTACCAGAAGATAAACACAATGACTTAAACCTCAAACTGCCAAGCAAAAATCTCTTGGCAGCTCCCTTGGGAGGAAAATTAGCATTTTTTTATAGACAACTGGTGCATCGTCACAAAGGACAAATGGGTCCTAGACATTATCTCACAAGGATACAGATTCCATTTCCACACCTTGCTAAGGATAAAAGGAATGCCAGACTTGCCACAAAATCAGTGGGTAGAGGCACAAAAACAAATTACAGCTCTCATGGACATGAGAGCCATTCAACTGGTACCTACGCAGGAGCAAGGCCAAGGATTTTACTCAAGGCTCTTTCTAGTCCCCAGAAAGGACAATGCTTGGAGACCCATTTTGGACCTTTCAATTCTAAACACCTTCTTGCAAGTACCCAAATTCAAGATGCTAACACTACAGCAGCTTCTTCCCATGTTGGGCAAGAAAGCTTGGCTAGTAACATTGGACCTCAAGTAGGCATACCTGCATGTCCGTATCAGACAAAATTGCAGAAGATACCTCCGTTTCATTGCAGGCTCAACCCATTACCAATTCTCTGCACTGCCCTTTGGCTTATCTACTGCACCCAGGGTCTTCACAAAATGCCTGGCACCAGTAATTGCATACTGCAGACAAAGAGGAATTCAAATATACCCATACCTGGACGACTACCTCATCCAAGCAGAAAGCAAGGACATTCTCTTACAGCATCTGATTTTTGTAAAACACCTTCTAAGTTGCCTAGGGTACACAGTAAACAAAAAGAAATCAAAACTAGTGTCCTCACAAAATATGACATTCCTGGGTGCCAGCTTGAATACAACGGCCCAGATGGCTTATCTGATGCCAGACAAACTACAACCAACTCAATACTTCAAAATAATGGCAACAAAGACCCAACTCCCCTGCAAGAAAAAATCTGCAGGCCTTGGGCTTCATGGCATCTTGCATACTACTAATACCATTTGCAAAACTGCATATGAGGAAATTACAATGGTACCTGAAAACCGTATGGACTCAGCACAGCCACAGCTTGGAAACAATGATACCTCTAATTCCCTGCCTTCAACAGGAGTTTCTATGGTGGTCACAGGCATGTCACCTCAACAAGGGTCAGCCTTTCACCTTACCCCCAGCCAGGCAAACTATGACAACAGATGCATCGGACTATGCCTGGGGGGCACACATGGCAGGACGGTGCGTTCAAGGCATATGGACTGCAGATCAAAGGAATCTGCACATCAATCAAAAAGAAATGCTCGCTGTACAAAATGCTCTGACAGCCTTCAAGGACCTCTTACATCCAGGACGACTTATAATAAGGACAAACACCACAGTAATGTGGTACATAAACAAAGGGGTACACACTCCTACCCTCTATGCAGGCAAGCAATGACCTTGTGGAACACAGCACTGGCTTACCAAGTTCAATTACAAGCTCAATTCCTGCCAGGAAAAGAGAACTCATTGGCAGACGACCTAAGCAGAAACATTATGAATGCTCTTGAGTGGAAACTGGATCCACAAGTATTTGCAATGATAACTCAAAAATGAGGGCGCCCAGACATAGACCTGTTTGTCAACCCCCAAAACCATCAGCTTTCAAAATTTTGCACAAGGACATTTCACCATCAAGCTTGGAAAGTGGATGCACTCTCAGTTGGAAAATGCTGACAGTATATGACTTTCCTCCATTGCCCCTTCTCACAAAGGTGCTGCTGAAAGTCAGGATGGAGAGACTTCGAATGATACTCATTGCCCCGGACTGGCCACGCCAGCACTGGTACCCACTACTAAGGAACATGGCCCAGGACCCACCATGGATTTTACCACAAATTCCTCATCTACTCACACAGCAAGGCAGTCAGATTCTACACAGCCAGCTCAAAACCTTAAATTTGGCTGCATGGCACATCACCTAAGCAACCAGCCAAACCCCTCTTTCACAAGCTGTTATGGATGTCATTCTGGAGGCCAGGAGGCCCAGCACCAGGAAAGCATACTCAGACAAATGGAAAAGATTTTGCGCCTGGAACCAAGCTAAAGGCTAAAATACCCTTCAGCCAGACATGCCTCAGATTCTACAATATTTAACTGCGATGTTACACAAAGGACTTTCTTTTTCATCTATTAAAATCCACGCCTCAGCTATTTCAGCTCACTACAACATGGATCCTCCCTTATTTTCACATCCACTTCTAAGGCAGTATCTCAGAGGGCAAAAAGCATTAGGCCTCCCAGGAGAGCACCAACACCAACTTGGGACCTAAATTTTGTTCTGGAAAAACTTGCGCTGCCATCTTTTGAGCCAGCTTTCTCAGCTGACTTAGTTTATATCATGGAAGACTGCCCTGCTGATATAAATTACTTCAGCCAGAAGAGTCTCAGCGCTACAGGCACTAATGGCAGCAGAGCCTTTCCTCATTTTTCATCAAGACAGAGTTTCTCTATGAACTAACCCCTCCTTTATCCCAAAGGTGGTATCCAGTGTGGCTCTAAATCAAACCATCCACTTACCCACCTTCTTTCCAAATCCACAGAACAAAGGAGAAAGACTCCTGCATTCCTTGGACATTCACAGGCAACTACATTACTACTTGGATAAAACTAAGGATTTCAGAAAATCTGACCAACTTTTTGTATCCTATGCTACAGCATCACAAGGAAAGGCTATCTCAAAACAGACCATTTCCAAATGGATAGGACATTGCATACGTTTTTGCTACACCCATCATGGAAAACCAGTTCCTGCTAGCATAAGGCCCCACTCCACCAGGACAGCAGCTACATCTACAGCCTTCCTCAGGGGGGTGCCAACCAAGGATATTCTGGAAGCTGCAACTTGGAGTTCAGTGCACACCTTCACCAAACGCTATCACTTACCACTTTACTCTAAGACTAGAGCTGGCTTTGCCACTGCAGTTTTGCAGGGCCTTCTAGCCTCCTCTAACCCTGTTTGACTCCACCTCCCATCCTTAGCTTTGGGATTCTACCCAAGTGTGATGACTGCAGCAGGGTAACACGATGAACATAGTACAGTTTTGTACCTACCATAAATGTAGATGTTCGAGTGTATATCCTGCTGCAGTCCAGGTTACCCTCCCTCCAGCCCCTCTGACCTAACTAAAACCTTTCAATACCTTAAAATCTGATACAACATTTGTGGTGTATTTGCTTATAACTGGAGGGATGTTTTGTTTGTGCTAAGCTTTTATTATTGGTACTATCTACTGACCATCTTTTGGAGGGGGCACCTGATGTCTGGGGCAAGAAAAACTGAAGAAAATAGCGTTGGATGCCCCTTATATACCCCTGGCGCACTGATGTCAGGGAAGAAGCTACAGCAACCGACACCGGACCAAGACTTTGGAATTCAGGCCGACTGCAGGACCGCCTGACGACAAGATAACCCAAGTGTGATGACTGCAGCAGGGTATACACTCGAACATCTACATTTATGGTAGGTACAAAACTGTACTTTTCCTATTCAGTTGTGTATCTCCTCTAAGGAACCAGGAACTTTTTCTGAGCATTTAGATCCAAAGATAGCTTTGACTGTCTCCCTGACTCATTGGGCACCAACCCACCCCACCCTTGAGCAGGACAAGTCTCAGAACCAAAGTTTCTGCACTAGATCCGGGGGGGGTGCTTTTTACTCTGCTTGAGCCTTGGAGCTGGCCTACTTGGGTCAGACCCCTCCCTTGAGACCAGAGTCTTGGTAGGGTCTGAGCTAAATGGCACCTGGAGTTAAGTTCCAGTGAGATTGGCTATGTGAGGGCTCTTGACTCTTGTTTCTTCAGATCCCACCACCATGCCTCCTTTGGATTGGACTTGAGCCTCATCTTCATATTCCACAGGGGTAGCTGGTCCATATGAGCTTCCAGTTAATTCCTGCTCTGGAACTTTCTCTTCCTCTCCAGATCATCCCAGTGGAGAGGTCCTCTGGAAGTGATTGTGTAAGAGAAGGCACTTGGATTCCTTCAGGAATCTTTAACAGAAAATGGACTTCAATGAAGGGGAAGGGTTCCCCAGATCACCAGAAGACTGCTTAGACATCCTAAAGAGAGTTGGGCCATACCTGAAGGCTTCTAGGAACACCATCCATGTTTTGGGTTACCCTTCCAGCAGATTACCTTCTGGATCTTGTCCTGTCAGGTGTGAAAGGAGCCATTTACTGTAGAACCAGTTCCCAAGATTCTCTCTCCATGCAAAGACGGGCCTTCCTGAAGCAAGGGAGTTTCCATATATGCCATGATTGTGGCAGCAACCACAAAGGAGCTAGCTAAACAAAGCTCTGTTCATTTTCGTAGACTAGGACGATAGAACAATTTGGAAGGCATGTTTACACCTTGGCAACCTTTACCTTATGGTCCCTCAGCTACATTTTGCCAAATTTAGAGAGACTTTAACTTGAGTGCTGGATTTGTTGGCAGAGGAACAGTTTTCTTTGCAGCTGGCTACTCTTCAGTCTCGCTAATGCATCCATGAGGTTAATATGTCATATTGTAGAAGGTTCCTCATGGCTGGCAGGTTCGAGCATAGCAGTCTGACATGTTTGGATTCACTTGTGTGGGTTTCCTAAGCCCTTTAAGTCTTTCATCAGTGCTCCTTTTGATGGATTGTTTGGGTCCACAGTATAAAAAAAAAGTGAGCAAGATGGAAAGACAGTGTCTGCTGTGGGAATCCATTTTTCTACCTCTCGGAGATCCTTTTCTAGGAATCTACGTGGTGGTAAGTTGTGGTTCTGAATCACAAGGACATTTTCAGGACTGGTGAGTGGAAATTTTCTGAGGCAAAGGGGTAAATTCCAATTGAAGACACCTTGTGGCAGAGGGGGTCTGTAAAAACAAGAATATGTATATATATTTTATATATATATTTTTTTATATACCCTTTCAGCTCTCCTCAAGGGTTGCCTGACTTTTCACTGGAGGTGGTCGGGGGGGGGGGGGGTTATCTTTGCACCCAGAAGCCTAGACATCCATCCCAAAAATGCACTTAGGTGCAAAAAAAGTAATATCCAGAGGATTTCATTCCCTTTTTGGAAAACCCTTACCCATACAGAAAAATCTCACCAATGTTCCACCCAATCAGCAGTAGTTAGCTCTAATTTCAAAAGCTGCTTGACAGAAGGGTCATCCAGGAGGTTCTACTACACCAGAGGATTTAGAATTTGATATTCTTTTTAGTGCCAGAGAAAACAAGGGACCCAAGGCCCATTTTGGATCTAAGTAGTCTGGATTAGTTTGAGAAGAGCTCAGTTCTGAATGTTTACAGATCAGTACATTTGGCCTCTTCTGCAGAAAAATGTCTGGATGTGCTACATAGATGTCCAGAATGTTTACTGTCAAAGATGAAAAGGCACTCCCAGAGATGTCTGTGCTTTCTACTGGTGAGCCAGTCATCAGTTCAGAGCCCTGCCCTTTGGGCTTACCACAGCCGCCCGGGTTTTCCACAAATATATGGCAGTGGTAGCAGTTAGTCTTGGACTGTTTACATTGTTTCCATATCTAGACTGGCTCCTCACTGCCCCAACCAGACATCTCCAAGAAAAGGCCAGGGACTACTTAACTTGGAACTGACCACTCCCCAAAGATTGGCACATTTCCAAGTCCCATCTTCAGCTGGTTCAGGTTTTGGCTTTCCAGGATGCAACCAATCAGCTGGCATTTCTTACACCAAATAAAGTAAAAGTTAATTAACATTTGTTTACAGGGAAAGTCCGACTGGGACAGAGCCCATTTTCAGCAGAAGCCCAGGGAGAAACGCATATCTTTGGAATATGGCAGAGCACCCTGAGGAAACATATGCGAATGCAGGGAGGACATGCAGACTGCACAGAAGGTACCCCAGCCAAGAATCTTAACTAGAGAACCTCTTACTGTGAGGTTACACTAACCTCTGTGCCAGTTGACTTTCTTATTGGGTACAATGAGAGGATAGGACACCTTTACTCTTCCTATTCCTGCTGTTTTATATTTCCTTGCTTCAGTTTTTCAACTAGGTGCTAATTTTCCCTCATCAAAGTTTAGCTAGCAGCCATCTCTAATTATGCCGGAGATGCTTTCCCTCTAGCTTCCAAGTTATGCAAAGCTTTCCTTAAAGAGTGATCTGATAGAATTATTGGAACCCCTGTTGAGACCCTATTCTGTCCTCCTGTAAGTTGTAATCCACATTTTATGGATTGAGCAGCAAACTTGATCTGAGGTAATGCAGGAAGAGGGGGCATTATGGGTAAGGGGAGGAGCTTTAGAGTCAATCCAGGAGTCTGGGAAATGCTGCTGAGCCACATCAGAGATTAGATTCATGACCCACTCTTTGAGGAAGAAAGAAAATGAACAGAGATGTATGGATGTCCTTCAAGGATGCATCTGCAGTCCTAACAAATGGGTTGTCCTGCCTCAGGCAGCCCTTCGGTCGGCCGGATTCCAAAGTCTGGGTCTGGCCTCGGCTGATGTCGCACTTCACCCGACGTCATAGCTGCAGTTCAGCGGGTATAAAGGCATCAGCCGACGCCATTTTCCTCAGTCTTTCTTGCCGCGTGGCGCCCGAAGCAGAAGCTGTTCACAAGTGCCGGTCGGTCAGAACCAGAGATTGCTACTACCGAAGACTTCTAAAAAGCTAAGTACCCCATTGGGGACTCTTTCTTGCCTCAGCCGATGTCAGAAAAAGTGAATAACTGTTTAACTTGTGGGAAACAAATACCTCATAAAGATTTCCACTCTTACTGCCTACCTTGTTTAGGCCCAGACCACGACGTAGCAGCTTGTCTAGCCTGTGCTTCTTTCAACCGACGGACACTTAGACATCGGTCGGAGTTTGCAGAGGAGTTTTTCGGCTCTGCTTTTGCTTACAACATGCCGTCGGAGACTCCGACTTCATAATTAGCTAAAAAGCGCAAGGAAAAGGACCGACACTCGCGGTCCGCGGTTTCGGCCGAAACCACGGTTAAGTCAACAGCGAGTGTCTCGGTTTCGGCTGAAACCGAGTCCTCGGTTCTTCCTTCGGCCGAAAGCTTGCCTCCTACCGAGGCCTCATCCAGCATGGCTGAATCTGCTACTGAAATTCCACCTGCTCTTACAGGTTCACGGGATTTATCAGATACTATCCCTTTAGATATATCTACTCCTGCACGTGGAGCTGCTGGGCCCCCTGCATCCATGTCAATTAAGGCTTTTGCCAGGGCTAAAGCAGCAAAATCAACCAAGACCGTGCCTGCTAAAACCCCCTCTCACAGGCCTAGCTCTAGTACTCAAATGCTTAGTCTAGCAGAGGATCTCATTTCTTTGATCAGGGGATCCCAGCCTCACCCTGACAGGGCCTCTCACCCCCCTCCAGAAAAGAGGCCTAGAGCAGAGCCCCCTGAGCCAGTTTCTACAGATTACTCCTCTGATGATTCAGAAAATACAAACCCTCCAGAAGGCCCTTATTCTCCATATGAGGACTCTGATGCAGAAGACTCCATTCCTTCTGCCTCTCCTCCTGATTTTCTTTTGGGGAAACCTTGCATGCTATGAGGGAACAATTTCAATGGCAGGGCCAGGATTTTTCAGACTCTAGGAAAAGGCTTAGGACCTTTTTGCATTTGCCACAGCATAGGCCTTTAGCCATTCCTCCAGTACTTACAGTTGTGGATGATGCATTTAATGATGCTTGTACTGCTCCTGATTCACTTCCTCCGGCCCCTGCTAAGCCCGACAGATACTACAGGGTTCCGGACACACATTATCACTTGTATAAGGCTCCTTTTGCAGATCCTGAAACTATTTCACAGGGCCCCAAGGCTGTAGCAGCTACCTCTGCCAAAAAAACCCTCCCCACTGAAAGGGAATCTAGGGCCTTAGAGAGATGGGGTAAAAAAGTTTATACTTCTGCTACCCTTTCGGCTAGGGCCTTGTCAATTCCACATGATTCAGTATCAGGAATTTATGTTAGATCAGTTAACTAAAAAACTGTCCTCGCCTGAACCTTTAGACCGAAAGTCTCTTCAGGAAATGGTACATAACATTCAGCAGGTCAGTAATCATTCCTTAAAATGCGGCTATGATGCACTGGAGGCTTCCTTTAGATCAGCTATGACTGGTACAGTGATCAGAAGGCATGCATGGTTAAAAGAGCAGTCCTTACCAGACCATGTAAAATCAAAGCTCCTAGATGCTCCCATGGATAAACACAATTTGTTTGGCTCCCCTGCACAGCAAGTGCTGAAGAAAGTGGAAGAGAAAGCAAAATCTGTCCAGACAGTCAAGGATTTCTTACAGGTCCAGCCTCCAAGGTTTAGTAGGAACTGGCCTTCCAAGAATTGGTCCTTTCCAGACACCACCAGAGCACAGAGAGGCAGGAATAGGTGCCCAAGAGGCAGAGGTCAATCCAGAGGTGCCTACAGGGGACGTCAGTGGCAGCCTAACAACCAGCAAAGTACTGCCACAGATCCAGCCACTACCACTTCCACAGGACAATCACAGTGACTTGGCTCTGAAACCGCCTACCAGGGAACAACTAGAAGCACCCTTAGGCGGAAAGCTTGCTTTATTTACAGTAAACTGGCATTACATTACAGGAGACAAATGGATTTTACAGACAATAGACAAAGGTTACAGGTTTCACTTCCATACTCTACCAAGGAAGAGAGGAATGCCAAACCTACCTCCAAATCAAAAGACAAACGCTCTAGAACAAATAGACCACTTAATAAGGATGAGAGCTATAGAAAAGGTACCGTCTATGGAACAAGGGCAAGGATTTTACTCCAGACTTTTCCTGGTGCCAAGAAAGGAAAACCAATGGAGACCTATTCTCGACCTGTCCGCTCTGAACACATATCTCATTGTTCCAAAATTCAAGATGCTGACCCTACAGCAGCTTCTTCCCATGCTGGGCAAGGAGTCTTGGCTGGTAACTCTAGATCTCAAGGAGGCATACCTGCACGTCCCCATACGACCAAATTGCAGAAGATACCTCAGATTTCTTGCAGGATCAGAGCATTATCAATTCTCAGCATTGCCTTTGGCTTATCTACTGCGCCCAGAGTATTCACGAAATGCCTGGCATCAGTAATTGCTCATTGCAGGCTTCAGGGAATTCAAATTTACCCTTACCTGGACGACTGCCTGTTACAAGCGGACAACAAAAACAAATTAACAAAAGATTTGAAAAAGGTCATTCATCTACTGCAAGACCTGGGATACACAGTCAATATAAAAAAGTCAAGGCTGATACCATCCCAAAGGATAACTTTCTTGGGTGCAGAACTGGACACATCAAATCAAATGGCATCCCTCACAGCAGAAAAGCAGAAGCACCTTCCACTCTATTTCATGGCATTAACAACGCAGAACCAGCTTACAGCAAGGAAAGTCCTGCAAGCCCTGGGTTACATGGCATCCTGCATAATATTGATTCCACATGCCAGACTACATATGAGGAAGTTGCAATGGTACCTAAGGAATTTATGGTCTCAGCACAAGCACAGCCTAGAAACCCAAATTCCAATAATTCCATGCCTGAAGCAAGAATTCGAAGGTGGGCTCAGGCCTGTCAATTGAACAAAGGACTGCCCTTCCACAGCCCTCAACCAAGCCAGACTATCACCACGGACGCCTCAGACCGCGGTTGGGGCACACATGCTGGACAAGTGCATACAAGGCTTATGGACTCAAGACCAGCTGAACCTACACATAAATCAAAAGAGATGCTGGCAGTAAAACTGGCAATTCAGGCATTCAGACCGTTTCTTCAACAGGGTCAATTGCTGATAAGGACGGACAACACCACAGTTATGTGGTATATCAACAAACAGGGAGGCACACATTCATAACCTCTATGCCGGATGGCAATGGACCTCTGGAATGTGGCCCTGAGCCTCAACATTCAGCTCCAGGCAATATTTGTGCCAGGAAAAGAAAATATACTAGCAGACATCTTAAGCAGAACTACCACGGATGCCCACGAATGGATGCTGCATCCAGACATCTTCAAATCCATTACAAGGAAATGGGGACTACCAGAAATAGACTTATTCACATCCCCACACAACCACCAATTGAAAAAATTCTGCACAAGGACATACCACCCACTTGCTTGGAAGGTGGACTCCCTATCTTTCAGTTGGGAAAACCTAACAGCATATGCATTCCCACCTCTTCCTTTGATGCACAAGGTGCTATTGAAGATCAAAGAAGACCACCCAAGGATCATCCTGATAGCTCCAGACTGGCCGAGGCAGCATTGGTACCCATTACTGAGGAGTATGTCTCGGGAACACGCATGGCCTCTACCCCTAGTTCCTTTACTGCTAACACAGAACAACTTCAAAACCCTGCATCCAAACTTGAAAACACTGCAACTAGCTGCTTGGAACATTGCATAAGACAAAATAACCCAGATTTATCTCAAAGGGTTAAAGACATTATCTTGGAGGCACGCAGACCCTCAACAAGGAAAACTTATTCAGCAAAATGGAAAATATATCTCATTTGGAGTGCAGAAAAAGGAGAAAATGTTTCACTGGTAAACATAGCTAACATCCTGGAATACTTAGCAGAGCTTTTCCACAATGGCCTGTCCTACTCTTCCATTAAGATTCATGCGTCAGCTATTTCAGCAGAATACAACATGGATCCTCCAGTCTTCTCTCATCCTCTACTCAGGCAGTTTCTGAGAGGAATTAAAAATGTAAAGCCACCAAGGAAGCCACCATTGCCTACATGGGACTTAAACTTTGTGCTAGAAAAGTTGACACTCCCCCCTTTTGAACCAGCAGCAACAGCAGAATTACAGTACTTATCATGGAAAACTGCTTCCCTGCTTGCAATCACTTCAGCAAGAAGGGTTTCTGAATTACAGGCATTAATGGCAGTACAGCCCTTCCTTATCTTCCATCAGGATAGAGTGTCCATGAGAACTAATCCTACTTTTATGCCAAAGGTGGTCTCCAGGGTATCTTTAAACCAAGCAATCCACCTACCTACATTCTTCCCCAACCCACAGAACAGGGGAGAAAGACTACTACATACCTTGGATGTGCATAGGCAATTGCGCTACTACCTGGACAGAACCAAGAACAATAGAAAAACTGACCAGCTTCTGGTAGCATATGCAACAGGAATGGAAGGAAAAGCAATTTCAAAACAGACAATCTCAAAATGGATAGGAAATTGCATTAGATTTTGTTACTCTTATCATGGAAAGACAACTCCAGAAAACATCAGACCTCATTCCACAAGGGCTACAGCCACTACTACAGCTTTTTTACGAGGAGTGGCTACCAAAGACATTTTAGAGGCTGCTACTTGGAGCTCCATGCATACATTTGCCAAGCATTATAATCTACCCTTATACTCCAGATCTCGAGCAGGTTTTGCCACTGCTGTTTTGCAAGGGATCTTAACTACACCATAATCTTATTAGTACGTCCTCCCCCAGTTTGGCTATGGTATTCTACCCATTTGTTAGGACTGCAGATGCATCCTTGAAGGACATAGTACAGTTTTGTACTTACCATAAATGTAGATGTCCGAGAGGTATGCATCTGCAGTCAGGATTACCCACCCTCCTTCCCCTCTGTGGTACTCCTAGGGTATTTGCCCATCTTGTAGCTAGCTGGGGGAATCTATTATGGTGTATTTGTTTGTATATATGTATATACATGTTTATTTCTATTTGCTCTCTGTTGTTTGGAAACATTTGCATTTATCCAAATTTAGCCTTCCTAGAGGGCTCCTGGCATCTGGGGCAAGAAACACTGAGGAAAATGGCGTCGGCTGATGCCTTTATACCCGCTGAACTGCAGCTATGACGTCGGGTGAAGTGCGACATCAGCCGAGGCCAGACCCAGACTTTGGAATCCGCCGATCAAGGGCTGCCTGAGGCAGGACAACCCATTTGTTAGGACTGCAGATGCATACCTCTCGGACATCTACATTTATGGTAGGTACAAAACTGTACTTTATAGTGTGTTCATAACTTTCCTTTTTGAATAGGACTACAACTGACTTTTTTGGACTACTCTCAGCTGCAGTCTCCAGGACAAATCTGTTCTGACAAGACTACCTCTAGCAGGTGAACTTCCTTTTGAGCAGACTATATAGAACATGATGAAACACTTTGGTAATCCATGTAGATCTCTTATCAGAAGTGTTACACTATCTTGGAGATGGGTTCCCCCTGCCCCTTCTACAGTTCCTTATGTCCTTGAGGGTTTCCATGATTTCTTTCAATCCATCTCTTCTGCAGCTGGGTCTCTGCCACCTGCTCCTAAGACCATACAGGTTTTACAGTTTAAATACCACTTGGCAGGAACCACTGAATAAAAATACCTGAAAATAAAAAAACACGTCTTTATTGTAATGAAATATAATATTCTGGCGCCACTACTTTACACAGCCTTCAAGGAATACTAAAATACACAACCCTGCTACATGTACACATCCAAATTATCCAGTTAAGCATATTGATCAAATAACTCCAATTACAATCCACATTAAGACCTGAGGGACAAAGTATCAAATTTTATAATATAGTTTGCAAGGGCACCTTTTCCAAAATAGTTGCTTTTAAGCCACTAGGATCAGAATCAGGATGTAAAAAATGTTGAGGAAAGGAACTCTCCAACTTAGTCTGCTTAATATTATTGACAGTCTTGTACGTGATAGTGGCTTAAAAAGGATTGTATTTTATTTGGAGAATTTGATTAATCAACATTGTTTTAATTGCTTAATTGGATAATTTGGATGTGTACATAAGGTTGTGTATTTTAGTACTTCTTGAAGGCTGTATGTAAGCAGAGGTGCTGGATATTCTTTATAAAAAGTCTATATTTTAAAATTTTGATACTTTATCCCTGAGGTTTTAATTGTAGATTGTAACTGGATTCTTACTGCCCCCTTTGTCCTCTGCAAATCTAGTTCACCTGCCTTTGGTCTCATATCCTATCCATCAGAACAAATTTATCCTGATCTCCCAGGTCTGAAACCAACTGCATGGTTTCTCCAATTCCAATGATGGCTAGATCTGCCAGGCTTTTCATCCCCACTCTGACGTATTCTGATCTCCTCCCACAAGTCTTTGCCTAGAAGAATTTACAAGAGCACCAAATACAGGCGAATCACCTAGAAATAAAATCCACTTCAGAACACAATAAATCCAGTAATGCAAAGTCCAACTCCAGGAAGTAACTGCACCAGTCCAATAGAAGCAAAATGTTTATTTTAAGCTGAATACCATGTAAAATTAGCTTTTCGTCATGGACAAAGACTTCATCAGAAAAAACTGATGTCCAAAAATGGTGCTTTTATACCCAATTGTAACTAGCTAAATTAGTAAGCTAATATAGGTACTTTGAGTAGTAGCTAGTTAACAAGTGGTCTGAGATTTTCATTCAAACTTTGTCTTGACTTTTGGTTTCATTTATATGTAAATACTGAAATTTTAGTACAAGTGCAGCACTGTACCAGCTATTAAAGTTCTACTTGTCACATGGGAAAGATTTTTTTAAAAAATTAAGTGTTTTACTTGTTTCATACGTTTGTGGTATAAATGTTTTTAACCAAGTGTTTGAAGTATTCGTTTGGTTGTATAATTTATGGTGATTACTTAATTCAGGAAGTTTTGTTTGACTATATTGGTATATGCCTTTAAGAGCAGTAGCCATGTCATTAGCTCACTAATTTAAAAATTTAGTGTTGGGTGTAAAGGTCTTTCAGGAATATTTACATAGGGGACTGACCTATAAGCTTTGGGATTGGCTCCTTGTTTTTCCATCTCCCAGATGTCCCTCCAACTCCTATGGGACCCTCCCACCATTATAACTGCCTTTAAGTAATTTGTGATGAATGTGATGTATTAGAACAAGAACACCCATCCATCTACCTGCTTAACGGAATAAACTACTGGAAACGTAAACAAGGTCTTTATTTCCCCCCACAGGGAGAGCATCAGAGCCTCCTGCTAGCTAAGGTGATTTTATCTGGACTAATCTTTTATCCTGTATGTCCTCTTCCCATGTTGCAGTATTCATAACATGAGGGATTCCCTGTCTGGCCAGTATCCCAAAGACTTAAACTACTGCTAGATATGTGTGGCGTTGCATACAGGATGCAGCCACCATAGGCCATAAAAGTGATGTCTGCAGGTACCATCCTCGGAACTTCTCTGTCGCCAGTCCGAATGCCAGCTTCTACCGTTCGTCTGATCGCTGAAGTTTCTCTGCTTTTCAGATGTGCCCCATTGGGTAAAATGTATTTGTGCTTTTGCTACTGCATGTTTGTCTTGGGTTAATGTAATCCAAGAAGGGCAAGTGCCACTGTGGAAGACAGGTTCCATACAGACTATCATGATCAGTGTCTTTTTTTTTTTTTTGCCTGGGGTCTGCTCATGACTGCAAGGCCTGTGCTATTTGTTAGGCATTTGTTCCCAAGATGCTCCTCAGTTGTATTTTGGCCCTTAAACCTACCTAGGGAACCAGAGGTTAAATTGATTAGCACTTGCTATGGAATGTGCCTTGGGTCTGTTGTGTGAGCCTCTGAAGAAGGTATAAAAGGTAAGGCCTGAATCTTTGGCTGTGGCTCCTATCCTGGACATCCCTTTCGAGGCCAGTGAAGTTCTGGAGGTCCATGCAGTGTATGACCCTCTTTTCTTGTCTGAAATTAACTTAGAAGCTGTTGGGGAGTTCCTTAAGCACATCCACAGAGGCATCAGACATTCATTATGGATGTTAAGGGAGAACCACAACTTGCTCCTTTAAACATGCCTTGCAGTACCTCTCCTGTCTTTTTGATAGAGGTTTTGCTAATTGTGCTGGAGCCTAGGCCTACATCAGCCCAACCTCCCCAGCCTAGGCTAGATCCTCCAGAAGAAGAAACAAACATCTTTGTTTCACAGGATCCTTCTGCAGATTGGTAAGCCTTTTCTCAGGAAATCCTGAATACCTTCTTAGCAGTTGGGCCCTCCTCTATTCAGCCACCTATTCCTGTATTACCTCCAGCTTCTTTACATGGGAGTGCTACTGTGGACCAAAAGACCTCTGAAGATTCATCTTCAGATGAGTCTCTGGACTATGCCACACTGATTCCCCCGGGTTATGCGTCTCCTGAAATTGGCTCTAATTGTGGGGAGTCGCCTGAGGAAGATACTTCCTTTGAGGCTATTACAAAGACGAGAGATTTTTTCAAGTAGGAAAGTTCTCAGGTTTCTGAAGTACAAAAGAGGCACTATGATCTCTTACAAATACTCTCCTTCACTTTCTGCTGTCCCACCTGTTACCAGCCTTTCAGGATGCTTTTCTTTCAGCATCCAAAAGCCCTGATTCTCAACCTTTTGTGCCCAAAAGGCAAGACAGGGTTTGTAAAGACCATGAGGACAGTAAAGTCTGTTCAGATGCCCTCCTGCAGACCCAGCTGTAATTTCAGTCTCTGCAGATAAAGGTTAGACTGCCTACCATTACCCTGTTGCCTTTAGATAAGGACAGTAAAATAAGAGAGGCGTGGGAAAAAACACCTCTTCCACTCTGGCTTTTAGGGACATTAATTATCAGACATGTCTAAGTATGTACTGGCCCTACTTTCTCAGACTTTAAATTCCTTAGTTCTTCCAGATTCAGCAGCCAAGAACCAACTCTCTTCACTACTGACACTTTCTTCTCAAGTTACCAGACACTCCATTAAATGCAGTTATGAGACTGCAAAGGTCTCTGCAAGATCAGCAGCATCTGCTTCTGTCCTCAGGAGGTGCTCCTAGCTAAGGCGGCAGCCTTTGACTGAGGATTTCAAAGCAAAAATAATGGATGCACCCATGGACAGCTCTGCCCTTTTTGGTGAAAATGCTGCCGCCATCCTCAAAACACTCCAAGAGAAAGGGAAAACTCCAGGAACTGAAACTTATCTTGTCTCTCAATTTCCAAAAGATCAGACATTACCCTTCTAAGCCTAACATTATAAGGAAAAAGAACCCCAGCTTCTTAGCCTCATAAGAGCAGCTCAGGTAAATGCACTCCAGCTAGGTCTCCGCCATCTTCCGCCCATAAGACCCCCTTTCCAGGCAAGCCAGGTGGTTTGTGATTACCTGGCCATACTCAAATCCCACTCTCCCAGCACCTCACTCCCTATCTACCTGGGCAGGCATTACTACAGACAACTGTTTTGGACAATGAACAGGACCAATTTACTTCATGACTTGGAAATCTATTCTTCCCTACGTGGGCATTCACAACCCCTAAGGGACCAAATCCATCTCTTTCCACAGGTGATTCAAGACTTGATCTCACAGGGGCCCATTCAAGAAGTTCCATCCATGGAAAGAGGAAAAGACTTGTATTCCAGAATGTCCTTTATCTCCAGGAAAGAAGGTTCATAGGTGTGTACTAGGCTAATGGCCCTGGAGCCTTTACAAGCCTAGCCCTTAGGATTACCCTGGCGACCTTAGTTCCTAGTGCCTCTGTCTAGTAGAGCCACTGGAGTGATCCCCACGGTGAATTTTTTATTTCCCATCCACTCCAAGATTTCTCTTGAGGGCCAGTGAGGTGCTCTGCTTGACATGTATGGGAAGTCTTTTCCATAGCATGGGCAGTCTCTGGGTTTTGAACCTGTCCCCCTCCAGCATGTTCTGTTGATTATGGTAATGAGGTTGAGGTCTCTGGAGCATGTGATGCGGAGGGATTGGGATTTCTTTATATGTAGCATTTCTAACAGAGCTGGGACAGACGTGGCTTTGTAAGTCGAGCAGAGATCACCTCTAAGTAGGCAATATGAGAGAATTGTTGGAGATTTTTTTTTTTGTCTGTCCATATAGGACAAGTGTTGGCCTAGGATCCTCTTCGTGAGGTACTTTTGCGGCCTCTCCGGTTGTTGCAGGTTTCTAGTGAGGTACATGCCAAATGGGGCATTGTACTCTGATTGGCCTAATGAGGGAAGAGTAGAGGGAGACAATTGCCACTTTCTTCCTGGATGCAAAACCCTTAGTAATGAGATGTGCCACATAGGACTTTCTGACCAGTGGCAATGTGGTGGTCAAAAGAGAGGTTGCTGTCAACCTGTGTTCATAGATCTCTTATGCATTCTGTGTTCAGTGGACTACCATCAATGTAATTCAAAGGAACTGGGTTTTTCCCAAGGGGATGACACATTTTTTGGCATTGAGCTTAAGGCCATTGTTCTGACACCAGTCATTGGTCTTATTGAGGCATTTCTATAGGATGTCAACATCACTTGGGGAGTTAATAGCTCCCAACTTGCAATCATCTTAACTTTGTCAGCCAGAGTCCCTTCTTGTTGACCTGGACTTCAGAGAAGTAGATACCAAACAAGAGAGGACCCAGGACCAAACCCTGTGGGACTCCACTTGTGACAGTCTGACTTGGATTCAGCTACTTTCACACTGTGGGTTCTATCTGTGAGCCAGTTTACAACCCACCTAGTGATATAGGGGTTGATGTCTAGCTTAGTGAGTTTTTCTATGCTTCCTGAGTGGGGAATGGTATCAAAGGCCTTGGCCAGATCAAGGTAAGCTATATGAACCACCTTGCCTTCATCCACAGCTCTGGTGATTAACTCACAGAAGTCGACCAAGTTGAGCAGGCATGATCTACCCTTCACAAAACCAAACTGTGTGGGATCCAGAGTTTAGGGATTTCCTAGATCCTTGTTAGGTCCATGATGATGCATTTCATAGCTTTGCATATCAGACTCAGGCTAATGAGGTGATAGCTCCCTGGGGTCTGTAGTCACTCCTCCCTTGTAGAGAGGGATGACTGTAGCAGTGCGCCATTCGGTAGGGACAAAGCCTGAGGTGAGGCTGTGACTGAACAGGGCACATAGGTGTGGTGCCAGTTCACTCTGTAGTTCATGTAGAACACAGCCGGGGATTTTGTCAGGTCCCATAGAAGCTGTATTATTGGCCTTGGGCAGTGCTGTTTTAACCTGTGCAGCAGTAATACTGGGTGCCTGGCATTGTGATTGGTCCTTTGGGGGGGGGGGGGTAAAGTTGGCACGGAATCTTGTCGGCCAGTATATTGGCAATATCTATTTTTTTTTTTTAAGAGGTACCATTGTGCAGTAGCTTAGAGCAAATCTGGGTATTGCCATGGAGATTCTTTACATAACTATAGAAGGCCTTGTGGTTGTCTTTACTGTCTGCTGCAATTCTGTTTTCTTAGCTAGCTGTAGAGAATTTGATGAGGGATCTCAACCTTTTTTTAAGGCTGATAAGGGAGTTTTTCCAGTCTTGGGACTTCACGTTATTCCGCATCAGTTTCCTCCTCCTGTTGTAGAGTTTATGGCAGGGGACCACCAGATTGGCTTCCTTTATTTTTTGAGGAGAGCGTCTTGGTTCTATTGGGTATGGCGAGATCCATGCTTTTCTGTACATGTTCATACATTGCACTGGTGTATGATTTGGCAGTCATGCAACTGTTCATTTGCATGGGTGCCATGAAGTTAGCCACCTCTGTTTTTAGGAGCCCAAAGTTAGCTTTGGAGACGTTTTTCATGGTGGTTATCTTTGTTGGGGGTGGGAGGGATGTGGATTTCCAAGGTGATTAGTTTGTGTGGTCAGATCTAACCAGGAAGGAGTTGACTATTGATGTAGATCAATGGTTGCCCATGTTAATTATGGCCAGGTCAAGGATGTTGCTACCTCTAGTGGGGGTAAGAATGAGCTGGTCCAGGGCATTGGAATTAATGAATTCCAGAAAGCATTGGGCAAGTGTATTGGTACATGAGTTATGAGTGTTGGATTGGACCCTAATATTCTCCAGGGTGCTTAGGAATGTGGAGTGTGAATCTTGGGACATGGTTGGGGACCTATAGCAGGCTACGACCTGAGTCACTGTCTTACCCAATGTTAGCTGCACCTGAAGTATCTCAGATGCGTTTTGTTGGGCTACCAGTCTGGAGGTGTGCACAGCCTTTATGAATATGGAAACACCACCACCTTTGGAGCTTCAGTCCAAGTTCTGGGGCCGAAAGGTGTGGAATGAGTTGTAGCCTGGTAGTGCAGGGGTTCTTTCTGCTGCCTTGAACCAAGTCTCTGTTACAGCACAAATGTCGATGTTCTCCATTATAAGGAGTACTTCGAGTGAGTGCATTTTGACATTTAGACTTGTAGCGTTGGGCAGCATGACCCTCAAATTGCATTTGTTTGTAGCTATTACAGTGGTAATTTGGTCTTTGGAACACCGCCTAAAAAAGGCACTAAAGGGGTGGCAAGAGCCTTGGCCAGTATCCAGAAGACGTGGAAAAAGAACAGACTAGCAAGTATGGTTGGTGCACGGGCAAACCAAACATATAAGTCAAAGAAGAAATCCAGCACCCCGAGCAGTAGTAGCAATAACTGGTCTAGTTTAATAAAGGATTTATTGCTACTACTGCTCGGGGTGCTGGATTTCTTCTTTGACCAGTATCCAGAAGCCCAGGGGTGACAGATGCAGGCCATCTCTGGCAAAGCTTCTAGGTCTGTCAATCATGTCATCCCAGGCACATACTGGATCACCTTAGAATGACACCAGAAACTTAGCCAATTGTAAAAGTCAATCATTTTCTGCTTGTACTGTGGTATCATTCTGGGTGATGGTAGGATGCTTCTCAGGGCTAGAGTCATACCTGCCTGGGCTACATAATCAGAGAGCTCCATATCTCTCCATGTAGTCTAGGGAGGTACGTCTTAGGTCATTCGCACCCACATGTACAATGACAGTCATATTTGTACCTGTTGAGGGACCTATGTGCGTGTAGTATGTTGTGGATCCTGGTGCCTGACTCCTTATTCAACCTAGTGAGTGGGACATCAGTTTGCCTCACTATCGAGTCACCTATGACTAGTGTGTTGGTCATGCTGTTTTGCCTTATGGGCTTTGGTTGAGTGGCACACTGTTTAGGAGAGTTGTGTCTCATGATTAGTGTGTTGTGGTGGTAGAGTGCATTTCTGCCTCGGAGGTCTCTGCTGTTTGGATTGATTTCTATTGAGAGCCTCAGCGAGGGTGGGGGTGTGGATTGTATTTTTGTGAAGACAGTGCTGGTGTATGTTCTGGAGCACTGTGTTCCATGTGGTGTGGTGCATTGTTGACCTTCTCTTGACCAGCTGTTCTGTTTTTGGCTGGAGTGTGTGGCTTCCAATTTGGATATATAAGTGCATCTTTCACAAATTTGTGTTGTGAGGTAAGAGGAGAGGGTTTTCAGTGTACATGAGGCAGTTGCTACATTGCCTCAGGATGCCCAAGTTCACCTGATTAATAGGAGAAAGCACAAGGAACTGACCTTTAGACATGCCTGGAGGGGTGGGCATCAAGTACTGGAGCTGTTTCCTTGTAGAACGTTTAGTACTGGTAGCACTTTTGTGTGCTACAATAATTGCTACAAGAAGTCTGGTAGAGTGCTAAACTAATAAGCTAGCAAAAGTGCAGGAGAGCAGAGAACTAGCAGATCTAAGGGAAACATTGAAGAGCAGACTTTGGCACTGCTCAGAAGCTTATGAACAGTCCTGGATACAGCAAATCTGTATCTGGACTAGACTAAAAAGGTGAGAAAAGCACAAATGTGGGCTTTTAAACCAGAACGTTGCAAGAGATGGAAAAACTGCCCAAACAGCCAATAAACTAAAATTTCTGGGCCAGAAAGCACTCCTGTTGTGGTAGGCTACCTAGTGCTTACCACTCCCGCTGACAGGCTAGAAGGCTTCCCTGCAACGCAAAGGCTTGGGGGGGCTCAGAAGCTTACAAGCAGTCCCTGAATGCAGCAAATCTGTACCTGGAATAGACTAGTTACAGAAAAGGTGGGAAACAAGCGCAAATGTGGGCTTTTAAACCAGAGAGTTGAAAGAGATGGAAAACTGCCCAAACGGCCAATAAGCTACAATTTCTGGGCCAGAAACCACTCCTCTTGTGGTAAGCTACCTAGTGCTTATTACCACTCCCACTGAGCTAGAAGGCTTCCCTCCACAGAGGTTTTGGGGGTTCAAGCTTACAAGCAGTCCCTGGATACAGCAAATCTGTACCTGGACTAGACTAGTTACAGGAAAGGTGGAAACTAGCGCGCACGTGGGCTTTTAAACCAGAAAGTTGAAAGAGTTGGAAAAAACTGCCCAAACAGCCAATAAAGGGTCCTTGGGGACGAGTCTTTAGATTTGTCCAAGCTCAATCTTTTCCCACAAGTTCTTACCTTCAGAATGCTCACACTACAAACTGTTTTCTGTCTTGCTCCCTCAGGCTTTTCTGGTTTCCCTAGACATGAAGGTTGCATACCTTCATTTTCCCATTCACCCTCTTCAGAAAGTGGTTTTCTGTTGCTGCTTATAGTTTTCAGTTCTTTGTTCTTTGGACACACTACAGCTCCAAAGGTGTTCACAAAATGTTTGTCTTCTGTCATTACCTGCTGCAAACTACAAGGAAATTCTCCTCTACCCTTACCTTGACGACCTGCTTATCCAAGCAAAACACCAGACACCCTGTACCAGAACCTTCAAACCACCATCTTTTTCCTCCTAAGTCTAGGATTCACTATCCACTACAAGTCTTCATTAATTGCTTCTCAGGATCAAGTCTTCCTGGGCTGCAGGTTAAGGACAGACCTTATGGCCTTTTCTGCCTTTGCAAAAGATGCAATCTCTTCTGACCTTCAAGCAGTTGTTTCCTGTTACTTTTCTGACAGCCAGTGTTTCTCAGGATGTTCATGGCTTCTATTGTACTAATACTGCCCCTAGCCAGACTTCACATGGAAAGTTCCATTGGTACCTGAAAACACTTTGGTCTCAGCCATAGCTGTCAACCTTCCATCTCCAAAATGAGGAATACTCACCTTCATAATGTGGATCAAATGGGCAAAATGTGGAACACATACTAATGGCTTACTAACAACTTCAACTAGGAAGGTCATAGGATGGTTAAAATACGCACTTATAAAGAAGATCATTTAATGAATTAACATGATTAATTTCTATTTACCATGGATTTCACTTAAAAAAAAAATCCTAACACAATGTGTGACGGACTCAATGTGGAACTTTGAGGAACTTCGAGGAACATGAACTTTTTAAGACCCCAAATGAGGGTACGTTCCTTGTAATGAGGTACACTTGAGAGGTATGGTCTCAGCATGCTCATCCTCTGGCGTTTGTTCTTCCACTTCCATATTTGAAGAAAGTAATTGCATTGGTGGATTCAACAAATATCTCAGACTCCAAGACTCCCCCTTCAGCCACCAGAGCCCATTCAGGAGCTGTTTACAGATGCCTCAGACATGGGGTGGGGAGCAATTTGGGTAACCTAAAGGTCCAAGGTCTGTGGTCTCCTTCGATAAGAAAACAACACATCAACATCAAGGAGATGAAGCTTTGATGTTTGGCATTTCAAGCCTTCCATTCGCCTCTTCAGCCAAGCCCCATAAGACCCCCTTTCCAGACGAGCCAGGTAGTCTGACTTGAAACTGTTCAGACAGCACCATGGCATGGTTCTTTATGTGAACAGATGGGGGACAAAGCTTTACCTTCTCTGCAGGTTAGGTCTACAAGCTTGGAAGATTGCCTTACAAGCAAAGGTAACTGTGACAGTGGTCTACATCCCCTCAGCTCAAAATGTTCTAGTACACTGAACAGATTCATGACAGGCCCACGAATGGATGATCCACAGGGATGTGTTTCTGGGCATTCTCCACCGATGGGGTATGCCTGAAATAGATCTTTTTACCTCCCCTCTGAATAGACAACTTCCAAAATTTTGTGCCAGAGATCCACACCCTCTGGTATTGAAGGTGGACGCCCTTTCTCATGGTGAAGATTTGGCAGGACACCCCAGAAATCATGCTGGTGACCCTCTTTTTTGGCCAAGACAGTATTTGTTTCCTCATCTGCAATTAGTCAATGCAGGTTACCTCAAGGTGGATCTTCTCACACAAGG
The DNA here is from genome assembly GCF_019279795.1 of Protopterus annectens. Classification (NCBI taxonomy): domain Eukaryota; kingdom Metazoa; phylum Chordata; order Ceratodontiformes; family Protopteridae; genus Protopterus; species Protopterus annectens. The sequence continues at coordinate 381,443,634 of NC_056725.1, forward strand.
AAAAGTTCTCTCATTCACCCACATCTAACACGGAATTTGAAACTGTAATAGGCTTTCTGATTCCTTTCAGATGCCTCTTCTCTGAGGACGTGCTTGTAGTCCTGCAGGAGACCAGGAAACCCATTACTAGGAGATCCTATTTGTCCAAATGGAAGATGATGTTCTTCGTGTTTCACTGTTGCAGTCATTACATTTGGGTTATCTGCTTGCAGGTACCCTCAGTCGGCCTGATTAACAAAGTCTTAGGGCCTGCGTTGGTTGCTGTCTCTTCCATGACATCAGGTCGTCAGGGGTATAAAACATGCAGCTGACGTCATTACATCAGTCTTAATTGCCGTGCGGTGCCTGAAGCAGAAGCAGTTCTCAAGTGCCGGTCGGCTGACTCCTGACATTTTCGTTTTCGAGTTTCAGAACCGAAGTCTTCAACTAAAAGCTAAGTACCCTGTTGGGGAAACTTTTTCTTGCTCTAAACCGATGTCAGTAAAAGTAAATAATTGCATTTCTTGTGGAAAGCAAATATCTCATAAAGATTTTCATTCGTACTGTATTCCTTGCCTAAGTCCTGACCATGAAGTACCTTGCTGTCGGTTTTGTGCCTTATTTAAACCATGAACTATCCGTCGTCTGTATATTTGCGCTTCTAAATTTTTTGGTGCTCAGTTCAATTATCCTGATATATCTTCGGTAAGCCATCCAACTACTGACATTCTGAAGAAATGCAAAGATAGACAGGCCGCCCAGTTCGCCAGTACTCAGTGAGGCGCTTTCGCAGCCCCTGATATCCTCTACTTCAGATTCGCAGGCCTCTACTGAGACCCATTCGGAGTCCGGTATGCTGCGAGATGCTTCAACTGTGGAACCTGCGGATGTCTCTAACTTAGATGGGTCCAGAGCCTCTGTGTCGGCACCGGTTTCTCATCAGGGGAAGCTAACCTTCCCCCTCTGAGGCCTTAGACTGAGTTTGCATATGATACTTCAGACCAGGATTCTGAAATTTCTGATATGAAGTCCAATCTAGCCTACATTCTTACCCGTGGGTTCAGAGCCGAATGTCTGCTCCAACTCGGCCATACTTTTCTAGCTCAAAGTCTGTCTATTGGCTGGGCTAAGATGGTATCCCATGCTGCACTGCTGTCTATCGCCAGATCTCGTTTGCCGCTCGTGTAGCTCAGACGTGGTCTCGCTTTTGGCTGTGGCTAAGTACCCTTTTTTTCTTCCTTATCAGAGAAATTTGTTGCAAACCAAAAGCTATTTTAATAGCTATTGTGTGTTCTTGTCTTGTCAAAAATTGTGTTTTGGATCGTTTTTTCTGTGGTATCCCACTAGCTGTTTCCAGCAGGCTAGGCCTGTTTTAGTTAGAGGACCCTAGTCTGTCCCCTTGCTTCTTTGTGTCTTTAAGTTTACCTGGTCTAAGTACTGTTTAAAGTAGAGGTATTAGTCCCTTCTCCCTTGTGTTTGTGTCTAAGGATCGTTTAACTTCGAGATCTTGTGGTATTTGTGTATTGTAGTTTTTTCCTGCCTTGTGACTGTTTGAGCGTTGGTCCTTTATTCAGTGTTTGATTGTCTTGGTGTTTTATTAGTGTTGGTTAACTATGTCCAAAGATGCTAAGGAGCACAAGCCCTCGGGCTTCAAGAATTGCTCTAGGTGCAGTTACAAAATGTCCATTACCGATGGACACTCCGTCTGTGTATATTGTCTGGGAGCGATTCATCTCCAGGAGTCCTGTAGCTTCTGTCATGCTTTTAGTCCGTGGGTTCTTCAGGAAAGGAAGAATAAATTGATTTTGAAGGGACTTCTGAAACCCTCCTTCGAGGAGGGTCTGGAGAGTGCTTCCAGCTCTTAAGACTAAATCTTCTAAATGAAAAAAGAGATCTCCGGCTCCATCAGTCTCCTCGGAGCCACCGGAGAAAATAGCAAAATCTGCTTCGACATCCTCGGCTCCATTGTCCTCGGGGCTGCAGGAAGTGTCAGTTATGGAACCTGCATCTGCTCCAGTTTTCTTAGAACCTGTTCGTTGCCAATCGCCTAGCATTAGGCCAGTATCCCCTCCTCGCAGGTCCCCTTCGGAGAGGAGGTCTCTATCTCCTTCTCTATCCTCTAAATCCTCCAGAACCTTATCAGATGTGGACGTCGATAGAGTGGTACAGAGACTCCTTCAGTCACCGGTTCTGGCAAAATTGTTCTCGGCTCTGACCCAGTCGACTCCGGAGCCGGTCCCTCAACCTGCTTCGATACTTCCTCCGAGCACACCTCAGCTTTCGGAGCCGGAGTGCTCGGCTCCACGTGATGTCCCTAGGTCGGTTCCGACAGCCCCTCCTAGCTTATCGGTGCCATCAGCTCTGACCCCGTCGGTGCCATCCACGGGGTTCGGGACTCAGAATTCTTCGGTCGGACCCGAGGGAGAGGCTTTGGAACACCCCTCGGCTCCTAGTCTCCATCTCGGTGCTTCGGCGCGGGGAAGTTCGACTCCTGTCGTGGCTTCGGAGGCTGGTCGTTCTTCAGACTCGGGGGGGGGGGGCAGCCTTCAAGGCCATGTGGAGCGCGCTGGCCAGGTTGTCAGCGGCATCATGCAGGTCGGTCATTCTGTCCCCTACTACACTGGTGCAGGTCTCTGATCGCCATCTATCTCTAGACAGCGGAGCCCCAAGGCCTCAGGGTACCCCCACGAGTGGTCCCCACATTTCTGAGGGTCCCTCAGAGTTTTTGCCTGAGGAGCCACCCAGAAAGAAGACGTGCAAGTGGAAGCACATAGATTCCAGGATGAGTCTCTCACATCAAACACCGACCTCGAGGAATCGGAGGGGTCCCCCAAGTCATCCTCTGAGGATGTTTCTTTCTCTGACATCTTAGAGATTTTGAAACAAAGAGGTGACTGGCCATCCAAACCCCCTCCGAGGAGGAGACGGTCTTCCTGAAGGCCTTTGGTGCTCTGCCCTCTGCCTCCTGGGTATCCTCCACCCTTCAACGAGCTTCTGGATTTGGTTTGTCAAAGGGTGTGGGAAACCCCTGATTCTGTGGAACCAATCCCCAGGAGACCCAATAAGTTTTTGTCTGCTCCTCCTGATAAGGAATTTCTGTCCAAGGGAGTCCCTGTGGATGGCCATGGTGGTGGCAGCTGCCACTCAGAAGGAATTAGCCGAGACTTCTTCCACCGTCCATCCCCCTAACAAGGAGTCTAGGACCATGGACCGTACAGGAATCGTACTTTTTCTTCAGCGACCTTTACCTTACGGTCACTGAATTATTTATCGCACTTTACACGGCTCCAGAGAGATCTCCTCAAGGAGCTTGGAGAGTCTGTCACGGGTAACGTTTCTGAGGCGGTGGCTCAGACGGTCAACGTTCAAATGTCTACCCACAATTCCATTGCAAACTCCTCCATGAGGCTACTCTCCTATGCAGCCGAAGTAGCGAGTAGGGCACCAAGTTCAGGAGTTGCTCTTAGGAGGCAGGCCTGGATGTCCTTTGTCATTTCACAGAGGCCTTCAAGTCTTCATTCACCGACGCCCCTTTTGATGGTTCTTCTTTGTTCGGAACCAAGGTGAAAGACATTCTCACCAGGTGCGAGCAGGAGGGAAAGACTGTGCCGTAGGAGTCCATTTTTCCCTTCTCTCTAGGCCTTATCCCAAGGCCCAGAGGGGTGGCAAAATGTGGTTCAGGAAATCAGAGGTTTTTTCCAGGTGCACAAGGTGAGCCCCCCTCCAGAGGCAGGGGAGGGGGTGGTTATTCAGGGAGATGCCGCCCTATGGGCAGAGGAGGCCCCCACAACTTGGGAGACCGTGATTCCTTTCGTGGTTCTCCCTACCGCCGCTCCTGATGGGAGGCCCGACTGTGTGTTTCCGGAGCCAGTCGGAGGTCGAATCTCATACCTCAAGGCCTGGCAAGACATCACCCAGGACCAATGGGTTCTACGAATAATTTCTGGAGGATATGTCATCCCCTTCTCATCAAATCCCCCTCCAATCAAGAAAATCCTGGATGTTCCACCCAGTCAAAGGGATTACACAGCTTTAGAAGTTTCAAAGCTGCCAGAAAAAGGAGCCATCCAACATGTCCCCGCAGACCAGATCGGATTAGGGACTTACTCCAGATTCTTTTTGGTGCCAAAAAGGACAGGGGACCTGAGACCCATATTGGATCTCAGTCAATTGAACACCCATGTGCAAAAGTCCAAGTTCCGAATGGTTACATTGCAGTCTATTCTCCCATTGTTGGGAAAAAAAGTGTGGATGTGCTCCATCGACCTCAAGGATGCTTACTACCACATAAAGATGGACAGGGCATCCAGAAGTCACCTACGCTTCCGGCTGGAAGCCAGTCATTTTCAGTTTCGAGCCCTGCCCTTTGGTCTCACCACAGCTCCCAGGGTGTTTACCAAATGCATGGCAGTGGTGACTGCTCACCTGAGATGTCAGGGATTCCAAGTGTTTCCATATCTGGATGACTAGCTCCTTACTGCCACCACCAGGCATCTACTACTTCAGACCAGGGACGCTACTATCAACCCATGTCAACAGCATCACACTGAACTGGGAAAAATCTGCTTTGTTGCCCTCACAGCGTGTCACTTTTATAGGCGCCGAACTAGACACAGTCCTCTTGCGGGCGTTTCTACCACAGGAAAGAATCAGTCCTACAACAAGTTCACGCCTTGCTCCCCCTGAGAAGAGCGAAGGCAAGATGGGTCCTCCAACTGTTGGGGACAATGGCTGCTATGATTATGTTAGTCCCTCTGGCAAGGTTACATATGAGACTCCTTCAGTGGTTACTCTTTGCCCAGTGGTCTCCGTCGTCTTCCACTTTCTTACCCTATTCTACTCACAGACAGGTGCAAACAGGATCTCAGTTAGTGGCTTTGCACCAACAACCTGAATGCGGGAAAGCCCTTCGTTCCTGCACCCCCCCCGGTTGCCACGGTGACCACAGATGCCTCCCAGATGGGGTGGGGGGGCATTATCTAGGCAGGATGGTCCAAGGCACGTGGCAAGAGCACAAGATGCATCTGCATATCAATGTCCTGGAGATGAGAGCTGTGCTACTAGCATTGCAAGCACTCCAGAGTTTTCTTCCTCTCTGGAGTATTGCAATCCACTCTGACAATATGTCAGTGGTGTGGTATCTGAACAAGCAGGGAGGAACCAAGTCTTTCCCCCTTTGCAGAGAGGCCATGCAAGTGTGGCAGTGGGCAGCATCTTCCTTAACGTTTTCTGGTGGCAACGCACATTCCGGGGAAGTCCAGCGTGATCGCAGACAAGCTAAGCAGAGCTATTCTGATGCCTTATGAGTGGTCCCTGAACTGTCAAGTTTCGGAACAGATCTTCCGCAGGTGGGGTCAGCCTTGCTGCGACCTTTTTGCCAGCCCCCTCAATGCCAAATGCAGTAGCTACTTCACGTTGATCCCCCCCCAGGGGGAGTCACCCAGGGATGCTCTAGTCCACGATTGGCCCTCCGGTCTACTATATGCCTTCCCTCCGGTCCCCTTGCTGTCAAAGGTTATTCAGAAAGCGCAATCCTTGGGAAGCAGAATGATTCTGATTGCCCCACACTGGCCTCGTCAAATTTGGTTCCCCTTTCTCAATCCCTATCTCGTGGATGCTCCTTGGATTCTGGACCCACAACCAAACTTACTGACACACATGTCAGGGCAGCTCCATCCCTCCCTTCGGACCCTCTGGTTGACAGCCTGGCTGCTCCACTTCCATCATTAGTTAGGCTTCATCATTTTTCGCCGGAGGTGGTTCATATTTTATCTTCCTCTCATAAGCCCTCGACCAGGAAGATTTATTACAGCAAATGGAAGAGGTTTTCAATCTGGGCACGTGCCAAAAAGACTGACCCTTACACAGCTCCAATTTAGTCTGTATTGGAGTTCTTGTCTATGCTCTTTAACCAGGGTTCAGCCGCCGCAACAATTAAAGTCCAATTGGCAGCGATTTCTACCTTTCATGTCACAGAAAACTTAGCCTGATGGCACATAGATTCTGTAAGGCTTTCCCGAAGGGCACGTTGTTACTTAGTCCTCCGGTATCAGAACCTGTTCTGCCTTGGGACTTAAACTTTGTTCTACAGGGTCTCACTTCACCCCCCTTTGAGCCTGCAGCCACTTGCGATTTAATATTCTTAACTTGGAAGACTGTCTTTTTAGTAGCCATCACGTCAGCCAGACGCGTGTCTGAGCTTCAAGCTTTATCAATCAAACCCCCTTATTTGATTTTTCATAAGGACAGGGTTTCCTCTCAGACCGACCCCTCTTTTCTTCCCAAAGTGGCGACAGTCAGTAACCTTAACCAATCTATTGAATTGCCACTGTTTTTTCCCCAGTTTTCAAACAAGGCAGAATTCAAATTTCATCAATTGGATGTGCACAGACAATTACGTTTTTATTTGCACAGAATGAAAGACCTCAAAATCTTATCAGTTTGTTTCCTTTTCGGAAAACAGAATTGGGTCTCCTGTCTCCAAAGTCACTTTGTCCAGATGGATTTCCAGTTGAATTTCTTTCATTTATTCCTCGGGTAAAGATTTACTGTTCTGGGTGAAGGCTCACTCTACTCGGTCTGTGTCTACATCTACAGCTTTTCAGGCCAGATTGTCTATGGATGATATTTGTGCTGTGGGTACTTGGGCATCTCCTCACACCTTTGTTGCTCATTACAAGTTGGATGTGGTATCTAGGGGGCAGGTCTTCCTTTGGTTCCACAGTGCTCAGGAGTATTTTCCACTGAGCCTCCCAGGATTTAGGTGCTGGGGACGCTGTCCCACGGGTAAGAATGTAGGCAAGATTGGACTACATAACATCAAGAAGTTATGTACTCACCATAACGTTCGATGTATGTAATCCATCTCGCCTCACATTCTTACTTACCCCCTCCCTCCTTCCCCCGTCCTGGAGGATCTGAAGGTTAGGTTTGGTTTCAGAGCTCCCTTCATTCTTGACATCAAAAACAACGAAAAGGCACCAAGTAGCAAGCAGCAAGTAGCAAACAACGACCACAGTATCCAAAAAGTTCTTTAATAAAATCTCTGATGTCTCGGCCAAAGCCTTCAAGGAGAATAAAATTGTATACAAGCACCCACATTTTATAACAAACTAGTAACTCAATTAAACAATTAAGCAATTAATTAAGCAACACTCTCCAATTGAACTCAGCATTGAGCCCACAAGGAGACATAGTTTTATACTTTAAAATAAGCAGAGCTTCTTTTTGCAGTAACACAGTTTTAACATCCTGCTGACAATACATTATTGGCTTAACTTGTTCTAAAATAGTGGCTTTTAAACCTTCACTATTTTTGTTATGACATTCTAAAAAATGCAAAGCTACAGGGCTTTCAATATTACCATTCTTAATGTCCCTTATATGCTCTAACAATCTCAGTTTGAAAGCCCTTTTTGTTTCTCCTATGTAATACATATTACATGGACAACATGGTAATATTGAAAGCCCTGTAGCTTTGCATTTTTTAGAATGTCATAACAAAAATAGTGAAGGTTTAAAAGCCACTATTTTAGAACAAGTTAAGCCAATAATGTATTGTCAGCAGGATGTTAAAACTGTGTTACTGCAAAAAGAAGCTCTGCTTATTTTAAAGTATAAAACTGTGTCTCCTTGTGGGCTCAATGCTGAGTTCAATTGGAGAGTGTTGCTTAATTAATTGCTTAATTGTTTAATTGAGTTACTAGTTTGTTATAAAATGTGGTTGCTTGTATACAATTTTATTCTCCTTGAAGGCTTTGGCCGAGACGTCAGAGATTTTATTAAAGAACTTTTGGATACTGTGGTCGTTGTTTGCTACTTGCTGCTTGCTACTTGGTGCCTTTTCGTTGTTTTGATGTCTTCTGATCCACAGTACCATCTTCCAAGGATTTTAGAGAGACCAGAGAAGGAAATCAGATGTCTCTGGACAATTTTCTTCTGAATCCAGTTAATTCCTCTGAGAGAGGTGATAGAGGTGAGCGTTCTAATTCTCAGAGAGTGCCTACTGAAAATAATGTTATTTGGGAAAAGTGGGAAGAAGAAAGAAGAAGACTGTCTCCCAATCCCTTTTCCAGTGTTGGAAGGAAGATTCCTTTGTCTGTTAATGCGGAAAACAAGCTTTTGTTTGAGGAATTGGAGAAACTAATGTGGAAAGAAACTGCTGTACATTATAATATATGTGGTCTTCAGAAATATATAGAGACAGATACAACACCCAGGGGTCTCAGAGTTTTTAAAGACCCCTCTACTCCATTTGACCTTTCTTTGGACTCTGATTGTGTTTTTCACAATAGGTGGGTCAATGCTGCACATGTCTGTGTTACTGAATGGTTACATATACTTATTGAACGTGATTCACTTAAACAAAAAGAATTGTGTTATAACATCAAAAAAATGTATACAGATTTATCCAGTACTGTTTCTGTGGCTATATTTGATGAGTTTCTATCTCAAACTAATCAGAAACTCAAGGAATATGAAGCTACTTTAGTTGAGCGTAAAAAAGGCAAACTTCTCCGTGATGTGTGTGACTATGAAGCCAATCGGGCTTTTTTGTCTAAAGCACAACGCATGAAAGTGCGTAAACAAGTTAGGTTTCAGTCCGGTAGACAGATGAATGTTTCTCATGTGTCTTCAGCGTCGGAAGGGGGATATACATCTTACGAAGATGGAGAATATGAAACAGAGTTTCCAGTATTACCAGCGGCCCAACAAAGGGAGAACTTTCGCTCTGCATTTCGTGGAGAGGCCGCCACCTCTTTTCATCATCAACAGGGACAGAAACGGACATGAGACCAATCTTCCTTTCCAGGTGGACAACGTTATGGACATGGGGGATACAAGAGGGGTAGAAAATGAATATGTATCGAATAATTTAAGGTATTGTAATACTGCAGATTATGTTATTAATTTATCTGGTTATGATTTTAACTGTGTTGAAATGTCTTTACTTAATAGGGGTTTGAAATTTATCCCCACAGTTATTAATCCCCTTCATGAACTTAAAAAAGATATGTATGTGTTTGGCAGGAAGTTACATTTGAAACATTTATTTAGTAACTGTTCGACGTCTTTAAATTCTGCTGATACATTTGATGACAGTAGTTCTGGTGATAGTTATTTTTCTTGTTTTTCAGATGAAGCTATTAATGCATATTGCCAGCTAGACACTACTAGGATACCTACCACTAGTAATTTTACTCCTGGCTATTTAAATAATGACATATGTCAGTTTGTTAGTTTAGTTAATTTTTTTACTGAACTCAGTTATGAAAAATATATGAGTAATAAAACTAATGTTGAATATAACTTGCAATGGAATGAGTGGCAAGCTTTAGTTAGGCTCAGTAAAAGAACTGACATAATTTTCAAACCTTCTGATAAAGGTAATAAGCTTGTTGTTTTGAATTCTGCTGATTACTTTTCTATGTGTATAGAACATTTAAATGACAGTAACACTTATAAAGTTATAGCTGTAGATGTTTATTTCAAATCAGTTCAGGAATATTTAGATTTGTTAAATAAAGGGGTTAGGCTAGGTTATTTTAGTTCCACTGATGTTAAAAAGAAATTTCAGATAGAAGGTTCAAAAATGGCTCTTTTTTATTGCCTACCCAAAATACATAAAAATCTGTCTAGGCCCCGAGGCCTATTGTTTCTGGTTCTTTGTATTTTTTGCATAATTTGGGTATTTTTCTACATCAATTTCTAGCTCCCTTTGTATACAAATTGCCATCATATATTTGTGATGTTTTTGATTTTCTGAATAAGATGAAAGGGGTGAAAATAAATGCTAGGATGACGTGGTTTACTATTGATGTTAAAAGCCTCTATACCAACATTAAACACCCTTTTGGCATTGAGGCTGTTAGATACTTTTTGGGTGACAATCCGGTCACAGCCTTTATTATAGAGTTACTTCATTTTTGTTTGACTCATAATTTTTTTGAGTTTAATGAGATTTTGTATCATCAGTTACAGGGTACAGCCATGGGGGCTTCTTTTGCCCCCATGTATGCTAATTTATTTATGGGTTTATTTGAACTAGAAACAATATACAAGCATAGATTTTTTTCAGACCCATGTAATATCTTATTATAGGTTCGTGGATGATCTAATATTCTTGGTGGATGCTGATGAAAGTGACATTAAAGCATTTGTTAAAGATATTAATCATAATAGATTTTCTATGAGTTTTGATGGTCTAAAATGGGATTTGTCCCATTTTTGGATGCTATTCTCGATATTTCTAATGGTACTAAAATTATTACTTCGATCAATAGAAAATTTGTGGGTACTAATTTTTATTTACATGGAACTAGTGGTCATCCTCCTCATACGTTGGATGCCTTACCATATGGGGAAATGTTACGTACATATAGATTATGTGGAAGACCTGATATTTTTCAGCAAGAAATGAATACTTTGGTGGAATCTTTCTTGAGTAGGGGATATAACAAAGATATTTTAAACAGATGTTTTGATAAATTAGTTAAAAGAGTTAAGCTTTTGATGGTGTAAATAGTTACTTTCCTGCAAAAATGTGGCTCAATATAATGGTAATAATAACTGTAAGGAAAATATGTATTTTGTAACCACTTATGGTTGTTTTACTTCTCAATTTCTTGATATAGTAAAACAATTTTGGTCTTTTTTACTTTCTTGCAAAAATGTTGAACAGTGGCTGAATGTTAATTTACAATTTTCCTATCGGAGAGGTAGAAATATAAAAAATTTTTTGGTTAAAAGTAAATTTATTTTGCCTCCACCTTCATTATATAAAGAACCATGCCAAGTTGGCACTTTCCCTTGTGGAAATTGCAAAGGTTGCAAATATATTACATCTTGTTTTCCATTTATTAATGATGTTAAGTTTACTCCTGTTAAGCAGTTTTGTTGTAAGTCAGTAGGGGTTATTTATGCTCTATGTTGTCCATGTAATATGTATTACATAGGAGAAACAAAAGGGCTTTCAAACTGAGATTGTTAGAGCATATAAGGGACATTAAGAATGGTAATATTGAAAGCCCTGTAGCTTTGCATTTTTTAGAATGTCATAACAAAAATAGTGAAGGTTTAAAAGCCACTATTTTAGAACAAGTTAAGCCATTAATGTATTGTCAGCAGGATGTTAAAACTGTGTTACTGCAAAAAGAAGCTCTGCTTATTTTAAAGTATAAAACTATGTCTCCTTGTGGGCTCAATGCTGAGTTCAATTGGAGAGTGTTGCTTAATTAATTGCTTAATTGTTTAATTGAGTTACTAGTTTGTTATAAAATGTGGGCGCTTGTATACAATTTTATTCTCCTTGAAGGCTTTGGCCGAGACGTCAGAGATTTTATTAAAGAACTTTTTGGATACTGTGGTCGTTGTTTGCTACTCCCTTCATTCTTGGTTTGTTCTTCCTTTCCTTAGGTGGTGGTATGCATGGAGAATGAGTGATGGTGCTCGCAGCAAACTAGATCTGGGGATAGAGAGCAGTGCAGCATAGGATACCATCTTAGACCAGCCAATAGAAAGACTTCGAGCTAGAAAAGTTTGGCCGAGTTGGAGCCGACATTTGGCTCCGAACCCACGGGTAAGAATGTGAGGCGAGATGGACTACATACATCGAACGTTATGGTGAGTACATAACTTCATGTTTCCTCTAATGACCAGGATTTACCCTTATCTACCTATAAGGATTCTAATGCTGAGGACTCTATTCCCTCTGCTTCTTCCCCACAGGATTTCTCTTTTGGTGAAACCTTGCATACTCTCAGGGAGCTTTTTCGTTGGGACAGTCAGGATTTCTCTGATTCTAAAAAGAGGCTTAGGGATTTCTTACTCCTGCCCCAGCACAGGCCTTTAGCTATACCTCCTGTACTGGACATTGTTGATGCCTTTTCGGAATCTAGCATGGCCCCTGACTCTCTACCTCCTGCTTCCAGAGAAATCTGATAGATATTAGTGTTCCTGACTTTCAAAAGTTTCTTTTCAAAAATTCTACTGCGGATCCCGAAACTATTTCACAGGGACCCAAGGGCATTAAAGCTACTACTGCCAAAAATCCTACCCCCTCTGATAGAGACTCCAGGGCGCTGGATAGGTGGGGTAAGAAGATATACACTTCTGCAACGTTGGCCATTAGGGCCTTGAATCACCAGTTTCATATGTTAAAGTATCAGCTGCATATTATTGGATTGCTTAAACAGAAAATGATGTTGATTCCTGATTGTGCTGACAATAAGGATTTTCAGGATTTTATGCATTCTGCTGAACAAGTTGGTAAACATACTTCGCAATGTGGTTTTGATTCACTAGAGGCATCTTGCAGAGCTGTGGTAACTGGGTCTGTACTTAGAAGGCATGCTTGGCTTAAGGAGCAATCCTTGCCAGATCATGTTAAAGCGAAATTACTGGATGCTCCCTTAAATCAGGGCCACCTGTTCGGCAACAAGGCAGAAGTTATTGTTAAAAAGATTGAGGAAAAAGCTAAATCTATGCAAACTGTTAGACTTTTTACAAGTACAACCTCCAAGATTTAGTAGGCATTGGCCTTCTAAGAATTGGTCCTTTCCTGCCTCTTCCAGACCTTCTCAGTCCTAACCCAGATCCAGCAGAGCACCTAGGCTTCAGTCCCAGGGGACGCACAGAACTAAGCAGTGGGGAGCCTCCACTTCCAAATTTGGGAGTACTAAAACTCCCCCCTATGGTAAACTGTCTCAGTGACTTCTTTTTAAAACTTCCAAGCACTTCTCAACTGACTGCCCCTTTGGGGGGAAAGATTGTACTTCATGCAAATAACGGGGGACAAATGGGCTTTAAATAGTGTCCCAAGGATACAGATTTCACTTCCACACGTCACCAACTCCAAGCGGTTGGCCGGATCCACCTCCAAAGCTGTGGGCAGAGGCCCAAAAGCAAGTACTCTCTCTCTCTTAAGCATAGGGCACTATTCAATTGGTATCAGAAGAGAAAATGGGACAAGGTTCCTACTCAGGATTTTTCCTGGTACCCAGAAAGGACAATTCATGGCATCCTATCCTGGACCTGCCTACTCTAAACACCTTTTTGGTGATTCCAAAATTCAAGATGCTGACTCTTCACCAGTTGCTTCCTATGCTAAGCAAAGATGCCTGGTTGGCAACACTAAATTTAAAGGAAGCATACCTGCACATCCCAATCAGGGAATCTTGCAGAAGATACCTATGCTTCATAGCAGGCTACACGCACTATCAGTTCTCTGCACTGCTCTTTGTCTTATCTACTGCACCCAGGGTATTCACAAAGTGCCTAGCACCAGTCATTGCATTTTGTAGGCAAAGAAATATTCAAATATACCAATACCTGGATGATTGTCTAATTCAGGCAGAAAACTAGGACATACTTTTGAATCATCTGGCTTTTGTACAGAGGGTGCTAACTTGTCTAGGGTACACCATAAACGAAAAGAAATCACACCTGTCAACAAATTATATTCCTGGGAGCAAGCTTGAATACAGCTTCCCAGATGGTTTTCCTCACGCCAGTGAAACAAATTCACTTGACAACTTACTTCAAACTCTACTATCTGCAAGGCAAATACTACAAGCCTTGGGGTTCATGGCCTCCTGCATTCTTCTAATTCCATATGCAAGACTGCATATGAGGAAACTACAATGGTATCTAAAAAGCCTATGGTGTCAACATTCACAGGATCTAGAAGCAATGATTCCTATCATTCCTTGTGTATGCCAAGAGTTCCTTTGGTGGGCAGAGGCCTGCCACCAAAACAAGGGACTACCATTCACCCCACCCCCTGCTACCCAAACCCTAACAGACACATCAGACTATGTATGGGGGGGGCACACACCTGGCAGGGAAGTGCATTCAGGGCAAATGGAACCCAATTCAAATGCACCATGGAAAACCTGTCTCACAGGGGATCAGATCCCACTCGACCAGGGCTGCATCTACCTCTACAGCCTTTCTCAGAGGCATACCTACCAGGGACATCTTAGAAGCTGCTACTTGGAGTTCTGCACATACTTTCTCCAAGCATTACCATTTGCCAATTTTCTCTAAATCCAGAGCTGGCTTTGCCACTGCAGTTTTGCAAGGCTTTATAGCTGGTCCTAATGCTATCTAAATTCCTCCTCCCATCCTTAGCTTTGGGAATCTACCCAAATGTAATGACTGCAACAGTGAAACACGAAGAACATAGTACAGTTGTGTACACTTACCATACATGTAGATGTTCGAGTGTATTCACTGTTGCAGTCCTGGTTACCCTCCCTCCAGCCCCCTGACTTCATTTGGCTATACCTCTTCTCTTCTTTTCAATGCTTAAAAGCTTTTTGTTTGAGGTATAACCATGTATATTTATAGATTTAATTGCTTCCCATTAGGGGGGCTCCTGACATCTGGGGCAAGACAAACTGATGTAACGACGTCGGCTGCATGTTTTATACCCCTGATGACCTGACGTCACAGAAGAAGAGACAGCAACCAATGCAGGACCCAAGACTTTGTTAATCAGGCTGACTGAGGGCTACCTGCATGCAGATAACCCAAATGTAATGACTGCAACAGTGAATACACTCGAACATCTGCATTTATGGTAAGTGTACAGAACTGTACTATCTGATATTGTTAATCCTTGTTCATTCCTTATGCATGAGTATCGGTTCCGAGCTCGGAACTGAGCCGGCCATTTTCCAAGCTCGCGTCAGCTTCAAACTCTTGAGCTAAACTCTTACCCACAATCCCCCTCTCCGTACCTCAGATTTCATTTTCCACGTTGCCATTCGGTCGTGTCAAGCTACTTCTCTTGAGCTAAGTATAGTCAATTGTTTAATAGATTTATAGACTACTTTTCTGTCAGTAAATGTCATATTTTATTGTCTCTTACCCTATATTTTCTTCAGGTTTTTCTGCCTTTTCTTTGCCACTTTACTGCGAGGTATTCTCTCTCTCTACCTTCGGGTACTCTCTTGTACCATTGTTGGTCATTTTTTTTCTACTGTTGAATTTACTGTCATGGCAGATAAGAAAGGTAGTCCGGGATTTAAACGGTGTTCTGACTGTGGACACAAACTGCCTACTTCTGATGCACACTCTGTGTGTTTATTGTTTGGGAGCTTCCCATTTGTTTGTTGATCCACCTTGTACTATTTGTGACAGTTTTTGTAATAGAACCTTGTTGGAAAGGAAAAACAAGCTGATACTGAAGGGACTTCTAAAATCTCCCTTTTCAGAGGCTATTTCTGGGTCAGAGACCTCAACCCTTCCTAGAGCCCATAAGCAATCCTTGGATGTTTCTGCTAAGGTTAAATCTTTGCCTTCGTCCCCGGCTGGGGACGCCTGCCAACGAAAACCTAAAAAGGCTAAAGTTTCGGCTACGGAGCTTTCTCAGTCAGCCCCAGTGCTTTCAGTGCCTAGACCATCGGCACCGGGGCCTTCGGCTCCATTAGAGATTCCGGCTCCGTCTTCTCCTGCAGCCTTCTATATATTGGCTCCGAGGAGCTCCTTGGTTTAGACCATTACTACTGTATCGGCACCGACCGTTCAGTTGGCGCAGACCTTGACCGCATCAGCTCCGAGGTCTTCCTTGGACCCGACGCCTTTATTGTTGACTCCAGTTTTGTCGATTCCAGCTTCGGCACCGACAACCACTTCGGCACCGGTCCCTGTGTCGGTGCAGACAATGACCTTTGCACCGATGACTTCTTCAGTGCAGACATCAGTAGTCCAGTCTTTCTTGGTACCGTTGTCCTCGGTGCGGTCAGATGAGATGGGCACAGCGTCTGCCTCTTTTGTGGACAGGCCTGTTTCTCCCTCAGTCTCCGTGAGGTCCACTAGAAACCTTTCCGAACATGATGTGTTGTGTCTTGTGGACCAGGCATTCTTGGCCAGAGGTATCCCACCCCTCAGAAATTATCCTTCCTTGGGAGGTGACCACCCATCTCCAAAGACCCCTTCTTATTCTCCTCCTTCATTGCCTTTGAAGTATATCACAGTCTTCCCCTTCTGTGGTTCCCTTTATGGATCTCACTAAGGAACCGCAGTTGCCTTCGTGACAGGAAAGCTTTGCTATGACCCAGGATGTCAGCTGTGACACGCATAGCTTGCTGCTCCACAGCCATCCATGGACTCTGGGTCAGCAGGCTGAGCCACTTAGGGGAGGGGTGCCCCCTGTCCTAGGCATACACTCCTCTTCTGGTGGACCAGCCTTCCAACTGATGGAGAAGGCTTTCGCTGCTGCTGGCGATACCAGACTGTCTATACCTCCGCCCTCCTCTGGTACACTGGTTTCACAAGTCAAATCTAGTGGACACCAGGTGCAAGGGCCGCAGGGCATATTCCCTCAGGAATCCCCCTTTCCGTTGTCTTCCCCAGCTTCTCCCGCTGAGGAAGTCCACCGGAAAAGTTTGTGTAAGAGGAAGCACATGGACTCCACAGAGGAGTCCCTCACCGAAGACACAGATTTCAATGAGGGGGAAGGATCCCCTCTGTCACCCTCTGAGGTATCCATTGGCGATATCCTCAAAATCCTGAAACAGAGAGGTGACTGGCAGTCCTCTAATCCAACCTCGGAGGAATCTGTGTTCCTGCAGGTCTTTTGCACCTGGCCCCCTACCTCCTGGGTTATTCCACCTGCCGATGAACTTGTCAAGCTCATTGTGCAACGTGCTTGGAAGGCTCCTGATACTGTCGAAGCTATTCCCTGGAGGCCAGATAAGATCTTGTCCCCCCCTGCTTCGGATCCTCATTGGTTCAAAGGTCTTCCTGTGGATGCTTTGGGTGGCAGCCACTACAAAAAAGGATTTGGCAGAAGAAGAAAGCCAGACTGTCCATCTGCCTAACAGAGAGTCCCGGGCCCTGGACAGGATAGGGAAGCGCACCTTTGCTTCAGTGACCTTTGCTATCAGGTCCCTGAATTATATGGCACATTTTACTAGGCTTCAAAGGGATCTGGTCTCTGAGCTCTCTGAAACCTTGGCTGGTGCAGTGTCTGATGAGGTCCGTGACAAAGTGGCCTCTCAGCCGGCCACCATTGAGTCTATATCTAACTCCTCTATGCAACAAATATCTCACGCATCAGAAGGAGCAGCTAGAGCAGCGGGTTCAGCTGCAGTCATGAGACGACACGTCTAGATGTGCTTGTGCAACTTCGCGGAACCCTGTAAGCCTTCTTTTCTTAATGCCCCCATTGAGCCCTCCTTGTTGATTGGGCCCAAAGTTAAAAGCATACTGGCCAGATGTGAACAGGACGGTAAGACCCTTTCTGCCATAGGTGTCCGTTATTCTTCCCCTCAACGTGCTTTTTCCCGATACCAAAAGAGTGGGAAGATATGGTTCACGAAATCTCAGGGTCCTTACCGTGACACACAGGCCGAGTTTTCCCCCAGAGGCAGAGGGGGGAAACTCACAGGGAAGATGCTCCTTTCAGGGCAGAGGGGGACCGCGTAACCAGGGTTCCAGGGATTCTTTCCCTGGTCAATCCTACCAGCGCTCCTGAAAAGTGGCCCAACCCCTTTCCTCTGGAGGTGGTTGGGGGATGTTTCTCTTTGTACCCTTCTGCTTGGCTAACCATCACCACCGATTCTTGGGTACAAAGGATCATAACCAGAGGTTATCATATCCCCTTCGATCTTTGTCCCGTCCCTTCAAAACATCTTCCCGACATTCCACCCAGTCAAAGGGAAGAAGCAGCACTAGAGATAGAAAAGCTGCTAAGAAAGAGTCATCCAAATAGTCTCTCCAGACCAGATAGGATCCGGATTCTACTCAAGACTATTTTTGGTGCCAAAGGAAACTGGAGACTGGAGACCAATTTTGGATCTCAGTGTATTGAACACGTTTGTGAGAGTACAAAAATTCCCGATGGTCACAATACAGTCTATCCTCCCACTTTTGGAAAGACGATTGGATGTGCTCTATAGATCTTCAAGATGCGTACTACCACATAAAGGTGGACAGGCCATCAAGAAGATTTCTGCGCTTCCGTGCGGGAGCCAGTCACTACCAGTTCAGAGTACTGCCCTTCGGACTCTCTACAGCCCCCAGAGTGTTCACAAAGTGCATGGCAGTTGTCACAGCTCACTTGCAACTTCAAGGATTCCAGGTGTTTCCATACTTAGACGACTGGCCCCACCAGACATCTACTGGAAAAAGCCCTGGCATACTCTCTCCTCGCTGCTCAAAGGCTAGGCATAACCATAAACTGGCAGAAATCCATCTCATGCCATCTCAGTTGAAAGAATTCATAGGGGTTATCTTGAACACAAAAAACTGCAGAGCTGCTATTCCAGAGCACAGAATTCTAAGGATAAAGTAACAACTAATTCCAATCCTTTCAAAGGAAATATCCACGGCTCACTCGGTACTACAGCTGTTGGGTTTCATGGCAGCCTCCATCACCATTGATGTTCATCGTGCATACAGCTGCAGTCATTACAGATGGGTTATCCTGCCGTCAGGCGGGTCCTTGATCGGCCGAATTCCAAAGTCTAGGTCCGGCGTCGGTTGTCGTCGCTTCTTCCCTGACGTCAGTGCGGCAGGGGTACAAAAGAGGCAGCCGACGCCATTTTCTTCAGTCTTTCTTGCCGCGCGGTGCCCGAAGCAGAAGCAGTTCGCAAGTGCCGGTCGGCCAGCTCCTGAGATTTACGAAAGTATTTCAGCCGAAGTCTTCTTGAAAGCTAAGTACCCTGTTGGGGAAACTTTTCTTGCCTCAGACCGACGTCAGACAAAGTTAATAATTGCATTTCTTGTGGGAAGCAAATACCGCATAAGGATTTCCACTCTTTCTGTATACCTTGCTTAGGCCCAGACCACGACGTCTCGACCTGCCGTTTTTGTGCTAGATTCAACAAGCGCACTATTAAGTGGCGGGCGGAGTTCGCCCTTCATTATTTTGGCAAAAAATTTAATTATATCATGTCGTCGGATACTCCGACTCCAGTTTTGAGCAAAAGACGCAAAGATAAGGACCACGCTTAGGCCGACTACCGGTTCTCCGGTTCTCAGCGAGGCGCCTATGCAGCCCCTGAGTACCGATGACACTTCATTACCGGTGGCTACAGTACCCGAGGTCGCAGGCTCCTCGGACCCCATTCCTCCTGCAGATACCGACGCCACTCTTGGCGGGGAAACTCAGAATTTAGACAGGCCTGCCATTTCTCAAGGTGTCTTCAGGCCTTCCTCCTTCTCTGTTAAAGCTTTCACTAAATCTAAAGCAGCCAAGAAAACCAAAAAACAGGGTCCTCAGACCTCCTCTCAAGGCCCCATGCTTAAAAAGCGGATGCTTAAAATGGCTGAGGATCTGATTACTCTTATCAGGGGTTCCCAACCCCCCTCGGACAAAAGACCCAGATTAGAGGAAGGCTACCCTTCCTCAGATCAAGCTTCTATTACCTCAGAACACTCTGAGGACCAGGATTACGCCTATTCACCTTTTGAAGACTCTGATGCTGAGGAGTCTATTCCTTCGGTCTCCCCCCCAGAGGACTACTCTTTTGGGGAAACCCTGCATACATTGAGGGAACACTTTCACTGGGAAGGCCAAGATTACTCAGATTCCAAGAAAAGGCTCAGGGAATTTATTTTGCTCCCCCAGCATAGGCCCCTGGCTATCCCTCCTGTTTTAGATATATTGGATGATGTGTACACAGAAGCCAGCCTTAATCCAGATTCTTTACCTCCAGCTCCTGTTAAAGCAGACAGGTATTACCAGGTTCCTGATTCTCACCAGTTCCTATATAAAAGCCATACTGCTGACCCAGAAACTATTTCACAGGGTCCCAAGGGAATTAAGGCCTCTACTGCTAAAAAACCATTACCTTCAGAGAGGGGATTCCAGAGCTTTAGAAAGGTGGGGGAAAAAGGTGTACACCTCAGCCACTTTAACTATGAGGGCATTAAACTGTCAATTCCACATGCTAAAGTAGCAACAGTTTTTGTTATCTCAGTTGAAAAGCAAAATGGCACAACCAGAACAACCAGATTTAAAAGAGTTGCAGGATTTGTTGCATGGTGCAGATCAAGTGGGTAAACATACCTTGCAGTGTGGTTTTGATGCTTTAGAGGCCTCATGTAGAGCTGCTGTTACGGGGTCTGTTAGGCTTCTACAATGGCTACTGCTCACCCAGTGGTATCCTTTTCCGCATCCTCTTTCAGCCATGATTCGAGTAACCCACAGGTGCAAACAGGATTTAAATTGGTGGATGACACAATCTCTCACAATGGTCTCGCCCCTTTTCCCCCCAGCAACCCAAGGTCACAGTGACCACGGATGCCTCCCTGATGGGGTGGGGGGGCTACGTCAGGGACAGACAGTCCAAGGCACTTGGTCCGAACTGGAGGCCCATCTGCATATAAATGTTCTAAAGCTGAGGGCGTTGCAAGCATTCCATCCCCTGCTGCCGTCTGGGACAATTGCGATTCAATCAGACAACATGGCAGTGGTCTGGTACATCACCAAGCAAGGTGGAACAAAATCTTATCCTCTTTGTCGAGAGGCCATGAGGATATGGCAATGGGAGATGGCTACCAACCATTTTCTTGTAGCAACGCACATTCCTGGGAGTTCCAACGTGATAGACAGACTCAGCAGGTGCATTCTTCAACCTCATGTGTGGTCCCTGAATCCCTTGATAGTGGCGGAGCTCTTCCACCGCTGGGTCCGTCCTTGCTACGACCTCTTTGCATCCCTGACCAACTACAAATGCAGCAACTACTTCGCCCTGATTCCCCCTCTGGGACAGTCACCCAGGGATGGTCTAGTCCACGATTGGCCCTTGGGTCTTCTTTACGCATTTCCTCCCTTTATCCTCATTCCCCAATTTCTGAAAAAAGCCCATTGGTTGAAGAGCAAGGTGTTCCTCATTGCACCATATTGGCCTCGACAGATTTGGTTCCCCTTCCTTTGGCCTCTCCTACTAGATCGACCATGGATTCTCCATCCAACCCCGGAGTTGATCTCACACCCACAGAACCTGATTCATCCCAACTTGAACAGCCTGAAGCTCATGGCTTGGCTACTCCAATTCCCTTGATTGCCAGGCAGAATGATCTTTCTTTACCAGTACTTGATATTCTCATTGCTTCTCATAAGTCTTCCACTAGAATTACTTATCTGAGCAAGTGGAAAAGATTTACCTGTTGGCTAAAAGATAAACAAGTAGACCCCTTTTCAGCACCAGTGTCGATAATACTAGACTCTGGCTGACCTCTTTCAATCGGGTCTATCGGCCTCTACCATTAGAGTTCATTTGGCTGTAATTTCTAATTTTCATGAGGGTGTCAAAAGATTCCTCTCTTATGTCCCATAAATTGTGCAAGACCTTCATAAAAGGTGTGAATCATCTGAAGCCACCTTTTAGAGAACCTATTCAACCATGGGATTTATCATTAGTTCTACAAGCTCTGACAATGTCACCTTTCGAACCAGCCTCTTCTTGCGACCTTAAGTATTTGTCATGGAAAACCTTGTTTTTGGTCACTATTACTTCTGCCAGACATATTTCTGAACTTCAAGCTTTATGTATCAAGACTCCATACTTGATTTTTCATAGAGATAGTGTCTCTGAGAACTAATCCGTCATTTCTGCCTAAAGTGATCTCTGAAATGTCCATTAATCAAGCCATTGAATTGCCAGTTTTCTTTCCCAATCCTTCAAACAGAAGAGCGTATTGCCTACATACCCTAGATATACACAGGCAAATCCATTTTTACTTAAACAGGACTAAACCCTTTCGTAAATCTGACCAGTTATTTTTGGCCTTTTCTGGACCTAGATTAGGATCTGCTGTTGCTAATGTCACATTAGCTAGATGGTTGAAGGACTGCGTGACCTTTATTTATACACAGCGTAATATCTTGTTACCTACTACCATGAAAGCTCATTCAACAAAGTCGGTGGCAACTTCTGCTGCCTTCCATGCCAGAGCTTCTTTACATGACATCTGTGCAGCTGCAACTTGGGCTACGCCTCATACCTTCATCAATCATTACAAATTGCATTTGGCCTCCAAGGGAAGAGCATCTTTCGGTTCTATAGTGCTCATGAATGTCCTTCCATAAGAGCTTCCCAGGAATAGAGGTAGCTGGGGACTCTGTCCCATGCGTAAGGAATGAACGAGGATTAGCAATATCAGATAAAGGATTTATGTCTTACCATAACGTTCCATCTGTATTGTTGATCCTCATTCAGTCATTACGACCCTCCCTCCTTCCCCCTCCTGTGGTTTCTAGTGGAGCTCACCATCCGGTTCTCTTAGGTTATTTGACCAGAGGTAGCCTCTACCTTCTTTGACTTGCAAACTCAATCTGAGGTAACAGGGAGAGGGGGATTGTGGGTAAGAATTTAGCTCGAGCTTGAAGCTGACTCGAGCTCGGAACTGATACCCATGTGTAATGACTGAACGAGGATCAAGAATACAGATGGAACGTTATGGTAAGACATAACTTTTTCTCCATCTGGCCTTAAACAACTAGATCCATTTTCAGTGGATATTCCTGTAGTCCTGTCTTGCTTGTGTGAGCTGCTCAAGGCTGGATTGGCCTTTTCTTCAGTTAAAACCATTTTATCAGCCATTTCTGCAGGTCTGCCTTTTAAACCTGTCTCTAAACAGAGTATTTCTTCTTGGATATCCAGAGCTATTTCTTTCTGCTACTTGTTTCCAGGGAAAACTTCCTCAGTTAAGGCTCATTCCAATAGGACTGTAGCTTCTTCTGGGGCCTTCTTCAAGGGTTTGGACACTGCTTGTATCCTGGAAGCAACTAGTTGGTCCTCTGTCCACACCTTCACTAAACACAAGTTAGACTGTCTCCAGATCCAAGGCAGGTTTTTCTAGGGCAATTCTGCATGGGTTTTGGGAGACTTGCTGTGCTCCAACCTCACTTTCTCTCTCATGAGTTTTGGTATTCTCCCTCATGTTATGAATACTGCAGCATGGGAATAGAACATAGAATAGTTGTGTAAAATCTTAAAATAACCATGGATGTCCTCTTCCATGTTGCAGTATTCTATCCCACCCATCTTCCCCCATGGTTCATGTTCTTTGGATGATAAATGCCTTTTCATCTTATCCTTGGACTGATCTGACTGGGGCATACATTTTGGAGGATGGTTTGTGCAGACTTCACTTATGGTCTATGTCTACTGCATCCTGTGTGCAGCATCGCACATACCTAGCAGTAGCTTAAGTTTTTGGTATACTGGCTGGACGTTTGGGTCACCTAGGCAGGGAATCCTTAAGTTATGAATACTGCAACATGGAAGAGGGAATCTGTGGTTAAGGTAAGATGTTACACAACTATTCTTGTTAGTCCTGCCACCCTCTGGGTAACAAGTGGGATAATAGACTTCTTCCAAGCCCTCTGGATTACCTCTATTTTCCTTCATTAGAAGGGATCCAATGACATTTCACCCTATGAAAGGGTACTCTGGAAAAACCCTGTAGGGAATCTCCAGCTGGGGAGGCCTCCCTTTGGAAGCAAAAATCTTGACTACCTCTTCATCACCTCTCTCCCTGCCCTCAGCTGTATTACTCCTCTTTCCCGAAGACTTTCCCTGGCCAGGTGTGAGCCTATTACCATAGACAAGTGCATCCTGTCTGTCAAGGGACGGTTATGCAGTATCTTGGGAGAAAATATTCCCCCTTTGAAAGGCATGCCACATTGTCCTCAAAACCAGGTATCCCTTCTGGCCTCATTATTCAACACCTGTTGAATCAGGGCAGCATAAAGAAAGTTACAAAAGACTTCATGGAAATAAGGGTTTACTCCAGGATTTTTCTAGTTCCAAGGAAATAAGTACAATGGAAACTCATCCTATATCTGTGTCTCCTAAACACTTGACAGTACCTTCTTTCAAAATGCTTTCTCTTCACACTTCTGCCTTTCATTTCCCCCCCAAGCCTTCATGGTGTCACTACATCTGAAGGGCACTTACTTACACATACCCATTTGTCTTTGCAAGAGATTACTCTGGTTTTCCTCTGGCTCTTCACATTTTCAATTTACTTCACTGTGAAGAGATAAAGGCAGTGTCCAGCTTCAGTAGTAGCTTTGTCACCTTCATTAAATCCAAATTCCCCCCTGCTTGGATGGCCAACTTGATCCAGGCTCTCTCCATAAATTCTTCAGCAGTTACACCTTCCAACTTCTGATAGGTCTGGCTTTCATTATAAACTACAAAAAATCCCACATAGTCTCTGCACAGGATCTGGTTTTCCCAAAATGCAGGCTGACATCAAATATACATGCCTTCATCCCCCCAGGACTTCACTCTGTTTAGTATTTTTTTCTAAAGTCTCCCCGCAGCTTATTCAGCAAGGGACATGCTAAGAACTCCAGCATTCATGACCGTCACCTTCCCTTAGCTCTCATTGGTCAGACTTCACATGAGAAAAATCCACTGGTACCTGTAATGTGTGTGGTTCCAGTACTGTTATAGCTTAGAAATGCTGATTACCCTCATCTGTTGTCTCAAAAAGGACCTCCTTTTGATGGAAGGGACTGGTCATTCTCAACCTGACTGCCATTCATACCACCTTCAACAGTTTCACATACTCTTTGACTGAGGCATGGGAGACATGAACAGGATCACACAGAGTGCAGGGAAAATGGCAAACATTGTTCCTTAAGGAAATGTGGGCTTTTTTGCAAGCTGTTTAGATTTTCGCCTACCTGAGAAACCCCGGGCCACTGTTTCTGTACACAAGCACCACTTCCCTGTGGTACATGAACTGGGTGGCACCATGTCTTACCAAGTATACAGGTTGGCACAGGAGGCATAGAAATTGTCAACCCAAATGGACATCATGCTGAGATGCATACATCCCTTCTCAGGACAATGTGCTAGCAGACTCCATAAGCCACTTCCTGGAGGACCCCAGCAAATTAACACTTAAACATAGGTTTTCCAGGCAATCACTCTTTAGTGCAGTACTCCTCAGATGTTTGTGTTCCTAGCCATCAGCTCCACCAATTCTCCACTAAGGACCCATAGCATCCGCCCTTCAGGCTGTGGGACTTTTCCTTCCAGTGGACAGGGAAGTTCTCTATACTTTTCTCTTCTGCCTCTTCCAAAAAGTCTTAAGGCACAAAAGGAAGTGCCAAAATTCTTTTTATTGACACTACTTTGGCTGTGGCAGCATTAGTTTCCTCCTGACAAAGGGAAATTGCAGAATACCTGTTCAAACAGACCTGATAACATGGCAAAAAGTATATCTGCGCCACTCAAATCCATCCGTCAACTTCACCCAACTGATAGGATTTTAATTCCTCAGGCACCCTCTCTAAAGATGTTCAAGTCCTGCAAGAGGCCAGCAGACCCACTACTACAAAATTTTACACAGCTAAATGGAAAAGGTTTTCCTATTGGCTCTGACAACAGTCAGAACCCACTGACTATAATGCAATATATCTGCAAACTTCAATCAGGTTTGGCCTACTCTTCTATAAAAGCTCACCTTTCAGCTGCCAGTGCCTGCCTCCCTCTTAGCACTCCACTTAAATGCTAGGTTGGAGGTAAACTTTTTCTCAGGGTGCTGCTGCTTAACCCACCAAGAAAATCCATCTGTCCCCTTGGTATCTTAATTTTGTGCTAGAAAAGCTTTGAACCAGCATCTACCTCTTCTCTCAAATTCTGTACTTTGTACTGGGGGGGAATTCTTCTCTTGGCTCTCACTTCTGCTAGAAGAGTGTCTAAGTTACAAGCTTTCTTGGCCAGTTTTCCCTTTTCTTTTTCAGGAGGACAGGGTGAGGCTTGGAGCAAATCCATCTTTTGCACCTAAGGTAGTGAATGAGGTGTCCCTTAATTAGGCTATTCTTCCCCTAGAGTTCTTGGCTTCCTACCTGGTAACCAGAAAAATGGCAACAAGATTTGGCCCCAATACTGAACTCTTAAGTGATGATGCAGGTCACCTCCATACTTGAAGCTCCTGTGACTTACTGTATGGATTCTGTCTCTTGGCTACTTAATCCATCTTGCCACTTAAGAATTCATTTTATCTTTTAGGATGCTCACCAGATCCAGATTCACTATGCACTACTGTCAACTGCCTTTGATCCTATAAAATTAATAGCAAGGACCTTACCTTGACAAAGCCAAACTGTTACGGGTCAGGTCTAAGTGTGTTATTCATCCATATAGTAGTATCCCTTTTTCTGGAGATGGTGGGTACAGGAGACTTCTCACCCAGAATTGTTTGAGGAACCTGGAGGCTATCTGTGCAAGCACACTCTCTTGCATTGTCCCCCTAAAGTGACTACTTTACAGAAATGTAATTCATGAAGTGCTCCCATTAGCTGCCTGTCCCTCAAAGTCTGAGTTATTTGGGGAAGGACAGCAGTAGCCTTGGTTAATTTTCACAACCCCAATCACAATGGAGTCTTTGCAGAAGAGTATACAGCCTGGAAACCATAAGGTTGTGCTCCTGCTGCCTTCAAAAATGGTCTTTGCTTTACTCCACTGGGAATTGGTACCCAGAGCAGTTTCACTACGTTAGTCTGTCCTGACAGTGTGGTATTGGATGCTTACCCCTTCCCTGAGACTTATCAGAGGTGTCCTCAGGTTAGCCTGGGCTGTATGCAGATGGCTGCAGTTTTTCTATGCAGTTTATCATTGTGCTGCATACTCAAGCATGGTCTGAATGAAGTTATACTCAAGGAGCTTTTAAGTTTATCATAGATGATTTTTACCATACGGTTTCTCAGACCACCTTCTTCAAGACTTGGTGGATGATCCCCTGAAAACAAACCAGGTTGTCATTCAATGTGGAGGGCTTAGAGACCCTTTCAGCCCCAAGATAATGTCACTGCCCTTGGCTTCCCCAAAGAAAACTTTCAAGAACTAGGAAAGGTGCACACATGATGCTTCTCTTATGTCAGCAAGGTCCGACTGTTGGCTAAACCTGTAACGGGGACTGGGGAGGTTCAGCACAGCACTGTTTCCCCTCCATTTGGAGATTAATCAGACAGCAAGAAGGTTCTGAACATGGTCAGTTTCATATTTTATATCATTGTTTCTGAAGTGACTGTCCTGGTTGCTTGAGCAGGCATAGTGTCTCAGAGGCTGGTGTTCAGTCCACCATTGCAGTATTGACTCTTAGAATTTCTGCTGCAGGAGCCCAAAAACCAGCTTGGGTAACAGCTTGCAATGTACCCCTCCTGGCTGTCGCTCTTCAGCTCAACTTGAGCTGATGGTGGCTGGGTGCTTGGAAGGTACCCTTTAAGCTTTGGAAGCTGGCTATTACATCCTGCACAGGATATAACCTGTGTAGCCAAGGCTCCTGTAGCAGTGATCAATATAATGAGCACCTGAAGATGGTGCCAGTTGACTACCCAAAACTGTTAGCTCAGCTTGAGCTGAAGGTGGTTTGGGTGCCAAGCCCTTCATAGCTTTCCTGCTACTGAACTCGCCTCTTGTGGGCTTTACACTGTTACTCTGCTATTTCCATCGCTGGGCATAAGTTCCATGTGGGTGGGAAAGAAGACCACTTTCATGACTAAAACAGCTTTTTCTGTGAAATTTGTTCTACAAAAGTATATAAAGACTGATGTAACCAAGTGTACTTTTATGGAACAATTAATACTGATTGTTTTTCCTTGGTAAAAGGTTAAATGTTGGCGACTGGGTAAGTGTTTAAAGTGCTTTTGTGCATTTGAGTAGAAAAAGCAGTATTTTGTTTTATACTTGGATGTTTTACCAACTAATACTGCCAAGCCGCACATTGAATCTGACATCTTTTTGACTTTACTGTGGAACAACCTGCCCTTCCCTTGGTTCTTCCTTCTACCAGACACAGAAGAAAAACACCTTTGCCACCACCGCATACTGTCAGTGTCTCAACCACAGATGGGTGACTCTGCTATGGCCATTTCTGGTTCCTCAGACCATCTTTTTCCTTAGCTCCCTCTAGTGTAGTTCCTTCAGCCATCATAGCCTGGGGATTGGACACATTCTGCCACTGTTTGGAGTGCTCATGGTGGGAAAAGTATTCTCTGTTTTGAAAGGCTGAGTAGGGAATCTGTTGTCCTAGCCAGACTGAAATGTCAGGCAAAGTGTGCCTCCTTTAGAAATTCTTGTGACAGAAGCAAAAATGTAGACATTTTCTCCTGTCTCATCATTGGACAAATGATTTACTGCGCTTACCTCAAGGTTTAGATTAGGCTCTTGACCCTTCCAATGTAGCTGTCTCTGCCAAGAGAAAAAGGGATTCTTCATTTTCTAAAGAGGTTACAAATTTTAAAGCACAATAAGTTGAGGACTCTCTTAAACTGTTTCCAGAATTAATCTGTTTCATTGGGAGCAAGGTGACATTCCAGTGTCTCTTCAGTATGATTTATTGCAACTGGATTTACCTGACCGTACACCCTGTTTCAGCATTTGAGGATGTATTTGCAACACCATGTAACTTGCTGGACAGCCAGCCTGCTTGCCCATAAGAAAGCAGATTGTACAAATTCCTCAGTCTTATTGTATTAGACCCAGCAGTTATTTTCCCTTGTGAACCCAGTTGCTGCTAAACATCTGGTAATACCATTTCCTCCCTTTTCTGACAAAAATGGGAAGCTTTTGATGGGGGATTTTATTTTTGTGCAACACTTGTTTTTAGAATTCTCAGCTGTCAAGCTCCCATGTTAAAGCTTATGACTCTTTTGGGAAAAGGAGGAATTTTGACATATTTCATCTTCTGAGAAAGAAGCCATCAGGTTACACAATTTCCATGTCTGAAGTGGCTTCCTGCTGTTTAAAATGTGCTCATGATCCTTTTGATGCCATTTCCAGGGAAGCTGCCACATACTCAAAACCTTCCCGAGGATACTGAAGCTGAAACTTTGAATTCTCCCTTGGCATTTTGGACCATCTGGAGCAGAGTACCGTAAAACGTGAGAAGTGATCCAATTCAAGGAATTTCTCAAGATTTTTTATCCTTTTTTCTCTCCAAGTCTAAGGGGTTTAATGCTACCTTTACAATTTTATTTTCAAAAAGCAAAATCACAGCAAGCTGCTTCTAAGCAAACCTTTATAAAGCAATGGCAGGGGTGTTCCAAAAAAGAAGGGAGGACTTCCCTCCACAAAATAAAGTCCATCTACAAGACTCCCCTCTCCATTCCCACCCTGGCAAACTCTTCCTTCCAGAAAGTCTACCTCCGATGTTCTTCGTGTTTCACTGTTGCAGTCATCACATTTGGGTTATGTGCTTGCAGTAGCCCTCAGTCGGCCTGATTAACAAAGTCTTGGGTCCTACGTTGGTTGCTGTCTCATCTTCCATGACGTCAGGTAGTCAGGGGTATAAAGTATGCAGCCATTACATCAGTCTTTCTTGCCGTGCGGTGCCCGAAGCAGAAGCAGTTCGCAAGTGCCGGTCAGCCGACTCTTGAAATTTTCATTTTCGAGTTTCAGAACCAAAGTCTTCAACTAAGCTAAGTACCCCATTGGGGAAACTTTTTCTTGCTCTAAACCGATGTCAAGTAAAAGTTAATTGTATTTCTTGTAGAAAGCAAATACCTCCTAAAGTTTTTAATTCATACTGCATTCCTTGCATAGACCCTGACCACGACTTACCTCACTGTCTGTTTTGTGCCTTATTTAAACAAAGAACTATTCGTCGTTGGTTTATTTACGCTTCTAAATATTTTGGTACTTTGTTCAATTATCCAGATATGGCTTCGGTAAGTCATCTGACTACCGACATTCTGAAAAAATGCAAAGATAAAAACAGATACAAACTGCATAGGTCCAAAGCTGCCGACGGCACTTCTCCTAAGCTAGTCACCAGTTCGGCGGTACCCAGTGAGGTGCTTTCGCAGCCCCTGATACCCGCTACATCAGATTCGCAGGCCTCTACTGAAACTCATTCGGAGTCCGGTATGCCGCGAGATGCTTCAACTGTGGAAGTCTTTACTTTGGATGGGTCCAGAGCCGCTGTACAGGCACCGGCTTCTGAGGGCGTATTCAGGCCTACTGACCTGCTTATTAAACCGACAACATCTTCTTCTTCAAGGCCTAAAACTCGATCCATGCCTAGAAAACCGCCCAGACCGCATGGTCAGGCCTCTATGCCTAAAAAACAAATAAGAATGGCTAAAGACCTTATTACTTTAGTCAAGGGAAGCCACCCTTGCCCCCCCTCTAAAATGCCTAGGACTGAGTTTGCTTATGATTCTTCTGATCAGGACTCTGAAATTTCTGTTTCCTCTGATGACCTGGATTTACCCTTATCTACCTATGAGGATTCTGATGCAGAGGACTCTATTCCCCCTGTTCCCCTCCAGAGGATTTCTCTTTTGGTGAAACCTTGCATACTCTTAGGGAGCATTTCCGCTGGGAAAGCCAGGATTACTCTGACTCTAAAAAGAGGCTTAGGGATTTCTTACTCCTGCCCCAGCACAGGCCCTTAGCTATCCCCCCTGTACTGGACATTGTTGGATGATGCCTTTTCGGAATCTAGCTTGGCCACTGACTCTACCTCCTGCTCCCAGAAAACCAGATAGATATTACAGGGTTCCTGACTCTCACAAGTTCCTCTTTAAAAATCCTACAACAGATCCTGAGACCATTTCACAGGGACCCAAGGGCATTAAAGCTACTACTGCCAAAAATCCTACCCCCTCTGATAGAGATTCCAGGGTGCTGGATAGATGGGGTAAGAAGGTATACACTTCTGCAACCTTGGCCATTAGGGCCTTAAACTGACAGTTTCATAGGTTAAAGTATCAGCAGCATATTACTGGATTGCTTAAACAGAAAATTATGTTGATTCCTGACTGTGCTGAAAATAAAGATTTACAGGATTTAATGCATTCTGCTGAACAAGTTGGAAAACATACTTTGTAATGTGGTTTTAATTCACTAGAGGCATCTTGCAGGGCTGCTGTCACTGGGTCTGTACTTTGAAGGCATGCTTGGCTTAAGGAGCAATCTTTGCCAAATCATGTTAAAGCTAAATTGCTGGATGCTCCCTTAAACCAAGACTGCCTGTTGGCAACAAAGCTGAAGTACTTAAAAAGATGGAGGAAAAGGCTAAATCTATGCAAACTGTTAAAAAGATTTCCTGCAAGTACAGCCTCCCAGATTTAGTAGGTATTGGTCCTCTAAATATTTGTCCTTTCCTGCCTCTTCCAGGCCTTCTCAGTCCAGACCCAAAACCAGCAGACCTCCCAGGCTTCAGTTCCAAGGTACTCACAGGACTAAGCAGCAGGGGGCTCCCACTTCCAAAGCAGGGAGTGGTAAGACTCCCCCCTATGGTAAACTGTCTCAATTGACTGTTCCTTTAGGGGGAAAGATTGCCCGGCAGGCAAAAAATTGGGAACTCATTACCCAGGACAAATGGGTTTTAAATAGTTTCCCAAGGATACAGATTCCACTTTCACTCCTTACCAACCCCAAACAGTTGGCCATATCTACCCCCAAATCAGTGGGCAGAGGCTCAAAAGCAAATTCTCTCTCTCTTGCGCATCAGGGCTATTCAACCTGTTCCAGAAGAGGAAAGGGGACAAGTTTTCTACTCAAGACTTTTCCTGGTGCCCAGAAAAGACAACTCCTGGCATCCTATCCTGGACCTCTATATCCTAAACACATTTTGGTAATCCCAAAATTCAGGATGCTAACTCCACACCAGCTGCTTCCTATTCTAGGCAAGGATGCCTGGTTGGTAACACTGGATTTAAAAGAAGCCTACCTGCACATCCCAATAAGGGAATCTTGCAGAAGATACCTACGCTTCAAAGCAGGTTACATGCACTATCAGTTCTCTGCACTGCCCTTTGGCTTATCTACTGCACCCAGGGTATTCACAAAGTGCCTAGCTCCAGTCATTGCATTTTGCAGGCAAAGAAATATCCAAATATATCCATACCTGGACGATTGTCTAATTTAGGCCGAAGGCCAGGACATACTATTGAATCATCTGGCATTTGTACAGAAATTGCTAAATTCTCTGGGGTACACCATAAACAAAAATAAATCACATCTTATACCCTGACAACAAATTGTATTCCTGGGAGCAAGCTTCAACACAACTTCCCAGATGGTCTTTCTCAAACCAGAAAAACAAGTTCATTTGACAGCCTACTTCAAGCTACTGGCCACAAAGACCCAGCTATCTGCAAGGAAAATACTGCAAGCCCTGGGGTTCATGGCCTCCTGCATTCTCCTAATTCCATATGCAAGACTGCATATGAGGAAACTACAGTGGTATCTAAAAAGCCTATGGTGTCAACATTCTCAGGATCTAGAAACAATGATTCCTATCATACCTTGTCTAGAGTTCCTTTGGTGGGTAGAGGCCTGTCGCCAAAACAAGGGACTGCTATTCACTCTACCCCCTGCTTCCCAAACTCTAACAACAGACGCATCAGACTATGCATGGGAGGCTCACTTGGCAGGCAAGTGCATTCAGGGCAAATGGAACCCAAGTCAAATGCACCTGCATATCAATCAAAAAGAAATGTTAGCTGTACACAATGCTCTGACAGCCTTCAAGGACCACATTCTTCCAGGGCAATTAATGGTGAAGACGGACAACGCCACTTTCATGTGGTACATAAACAAGCAGGGGGAACCCACTCATACCCTCTCTGCAGACTAGCCATGGCTCTTTGGAACACATCCTTGAGCTACCAAGTGCACCTACAGGCTCAATTCCTGCCAGGAAAGCTAAATACACTGGCAGACGAACTAAGCAGAAATCTCATGGACCCACACAAGTGGAAACTGGAACCAAAGATATTCAACATGTTGAGAAACAAATGGGGGAGCCCAGATATAGATCTGTTTGCCTCCCCCCCAGAACTATCAATTGGAAAAATTCTGCACAAGGACTCCCCACAAGCAAGCTTGGAAAGTGGATGCCCTGTCCTTCACCTGGAAAAACCTATCAGTTTATGCCTTTCCCCCTCTCCTCTCTAAGGTACTACTAGAGATCAAACAGGACAAACCAAGGATGATACTGATTGCACCAGACTGGCCACGCCAACACTGGTACCCCCTTTTGTGCAGTGTGTCACTGCTGGCACCATGGCACCTGCCTCAGACCCCTGCCCTGCTGTCCCAGCAGGAGGGCCAGATTCTGCACCCACAGCTTCAAACCCTGAACCTGGCACCCTGGCTAATTACCTGATCTCTCCGTTACCATCCCTCAGTAAACAAGTGTTGGATGTCGTTCTGGAGGCAAGGGAGGCCTAGAACTAAAAAATCCTATGCTGAAAAATGGAAAAGATTCTGTTTCTGGAACCAAACTCCAGATGGGCACAGCTGCACCCAATTTACCTCAGATTCTTCAATACTTAACTGAGATGCTGCACAAGAGCCTTTCCTTTTCCTCCAAAATTCATGCCTCAGCCATTTCAGCTCATTACAATACAGAACCACCCCTCTTCTCTCATCCTCTACTGAAGCAGTTCCTCAGAGGGGCTAAAAACTTAAGACCACCCAGGAGAGCCCTTACTCCAGCCTGGGACCTTAACTTTGTATTGGAAAAACTCACTCTACCTCCTTTTGAGCCAGCTGCAAATGCAGAGTTCAAATTCCTTTCTTGGAAAACAGCCTTCCTTTTAGCCATCACT
This sequence comes from Protopterus annectens, assembly GCF_019279795.1. Classification (NCBI taxonomy): domain Eukaryota; kingdom Metazoa; phylum Chordata; order Ceratodontiformes; family Protopteridae; genus Protopterus; species Protopterus annectens. The sequence continues at coordinate 381,477,154 of NC_056725.1, forward strand.
TCAGCAAGAAGGGTGTCTGAATTACAGGCCCTCATGGCAGTGGAGCCTTTCATCATATTTCATGCAGACAGGGTGTCCCTCAGGACCAATCCCTCCTTCATGCCCAAGGTGGTATCCAGTGTGGCCCTTAATCAGTCCATTCATTTGCCAACCTTATTTTCAAATCCACAGAACAAAGGGGAATGAATACTGCACTCCTTAGATGTGCACAGACAACTTAGGTTTTATTTGGACAGAACTAAACTTATCAGGAAATCTGAACAACTGCTGTTTGCATTTGCTGCAGGGGCAGAGGGGAAGGCCATTTCAAAGCAAACCATTTCTAAATGGGTAGGCCATTGCATTCATTTCTGCTATAAGCACCATGGAAAACCTACCTCACAGGGGATTAGACCACATTCAACCAGGGCTGCATCTACCTCTACAGCCTTTCTCAGAGGTGTCCCTATCAGGGACATCCTAGAAACTGCTACCTGGAGTTCTGTACATACCTTCACCAAGCATTACCATTTGCCAATTTTTTCTAAAGCCAGAGCTGGCTTTGCCACTGCAGTCTTGCAGGGCCTTATAGCTGGTCCTAATACTATCTAATTTCCTCCTCCCATTCTTAGCTTTAGGAATCTACCCAAATGTGATGACTGCAACAGTGAAACATGAACATAGTACAGTTGTGTACACTTACCATAAATGTATATGCTCGAGTGTATTCACTGTTGCAGTCCTAGTTACCCTCCCTCCAGCCCCCTGACTTCTACTGGCTATACCTCTATTCTTGATTTCTATCCTTAAAGCTTTTTGGTGTATTTGCTTTTTTGTTGGAGGTGTAACCTTTTATGTATAATTGCTTCCCATTATGGGGGCACCTGACATCTGGGGCAAGAAAAACTGATGTAATGGCATCGGCTGTATGCTTTATACCCCTGGTTAACTGACGTCATGGAAGATGAGACAGCAATCGACACAGGACCCAAGACTTTAATCAGGCCACTGAGGGCTACTGCAAGCAGATAACCCAAATGTGATGGCTGCAACAGTGAATGCACTTGAACATCTACATTTATGGTAAGTGTACACAACTGTACTTTTCTCTGACAACAGTTTCAGTTTCAGACAGATGGGTTATGAACGTAATCCCAATAAAGTTACAGATGGCAGTGGGAGTCTCCCTTCTTTCAGTGTATTCCCCCATCTGCCAGATCAAACTCTCCTCCTGTCACATAATCCCAATAAAGTTACAAATGGCAGTGGGAGTTTCCCTTCTTTCAGTGTATTCCCCCATCTGCCAGATCAAACTCTTCTGTTAGACACCTTGAGCAGATCCAGAACTCACGCTCACGAATGGATGCTTCACAGATGTTCGTATCTGGACATAGTCCATCGATGGGGTATTCCTCAGATATTTTTGCCTCCCTTCTGAAAAGGCAGATCCCTCTTTACTGTTCCAGAGTGCCATCTGGCATGGAAGACAGACACCCTTTCTTTTCCTTAGAAGGGGATGTTTCTCTCTGCCTTACCTCCCCTTTTCCTACTTCCAAGAGTCCTGAAGAAGATTCGGCTGAACTCACCAAAAATCTTGTTACTGACTACCTTTTGGCCAAGACAGAACTGATTGCCCTTTTAATGCATCTGGCCAGGGGCATTTATCACAAGTTACCTCACTGGATGGACCTTCTCAAACAGGACAAGGGGTCACTCATCCATCCTCACTTGTCCCACTCTTCAGCTGGCACTGTGGATGATCGTGTTTAGGCACGTCTTTTCTGAGGACATGCTCAGAGTTTTACAGGAGATGACAGTACCTGTATCCACAAAGTCTTGTATGTCCAAATGGAAGAGATTTTCTGTCTGGTGCCATGCTCATAATCAGGATTCTTTTTCAGTGGGGGGTCCCTCTGGTTCTCTCTTATTTGAGAGAGTTGCACCAGTCTGGCTTGGCCTATTATGTAAAGGCTCATTTATCAGCTATTTTCTGCCTGTCTGCCTTTGAAGCCTCCTTTGGTATTTCATTTTGAGGTCAAGCAGTTTCCTTAAGGTGTCCTGCATCTTAGGCCCCAAACAAAAAAAAAATTCATCCTCCTTGGAACCTTAACTTTGTCTTAGAAACATTAACCCAGGCTCCTTTTGGGCCTCCAGGTTCAGCTTCTTTGTAACATAGTACCTGAAAGACTGTCCAAGTACTTGATGTTACTTCTGCTCAGAGGGTTTCTGAGCTTCAAGCCCTTATGGCCATCCCCTTTTTCATTTTTTCACAGAGACAGGGTATTCCTTCATACTAATCCTCCTTTTATGTCCAGCATGGTCAGTGTGAGTTGTCTGAGTCGGCAGTTCAACTCCTTTTCCTTCTCAGTCTGCTAGTGAGAGGACCGTACCTTGAATCTGCACAGACATCTCAGGTATTTGGATAAAACTAAGGCCATTCTTAAATCTAACCAGCTTTTTGATTTCATCCCAGACATTGAGTTTGACCCATCGCCTCCTTGGATATCTGAGGCCATTTCTTTTTTGTTTGTTTTTTTGTAGCAAATGTTTACTTGCTTTAGAGCTCACTGCACTAGGGATGTTGCCTCTTCTGTTGCTTTTTTCAAGGGGTTGGATACCAATTCCATACTTGAAACTGCTACCTTGTCTTCAATGCATACCTTTATGAAGCAGCATAAACTGGGATATAGTTTCTAGGGCCATAGCAGGTTTTGCTCAAGCCATTCTGCATTAGTTTGTTGAGGGCTCTTCCCAGCCTTTCACTTCCCATTCCTTTTCTTGAGCTTTTCTACTCTTCCTACTCTGAAGAATACTGCAACAATGATATGGCATAATATTGTGTAAAATCTTACCATGACCATAGAGGTCCTTCTCTTTACTGTTGCAGTATTCACTCCCTCCAACCCCCCCTTCTTTTGGATTTTATTTAGGTTTTCCTCCTGGCCGAAGGTCTCCCCTTTCCCCCATCTGCATTTTCTCCTGGATGTGCATAGCTTTTCTGTTTTATGGAGATTGCTCTTTTCTGGGGCAATTCAGTTCTGGGTAACTGGATCTATATGTCACCTTTGTAACCTACGTCCTATTCTGGTAGCATGTGTGTGACATACAGTGCATGCACGATCTAAAGGCTTTAGTATACTGGCCGGACATTGGGCTATCCTTGGCACAAGTTCCCTACTCTAAAGAATACTGCAACAGTGAAGAAAAGGACATTTACTGTTATGGTAAGATTTTACACAACTGTACTTTTCACCCTTCATTTGGAAATGGTAAAGGGCAATTACCACAAGCTTCCTCACAATACTTTACACTCACACAAGACAAGGGGTGTTTGATGTATCCCAACCCCAAAAACAACAACAAAGTGTCTGGATGATAGAATCTTAATAACTTTTGGGCACCTAGTTTCTGAGGGTTTGTAGTAGGCATTAATGGAAGCAAGAAAACCTGCTACTAAAAAAATCGTATATTAGTAAATGGAAAAGATGTTCTAGTTTGTGCCAAGAGCAGAACCAGATGCCTTTCCAGGTCTAAGTGTCTCTGGTTCTACATTTGAGTTACTATCCTCTGTCTGGTCGTACTGTTACAAAATGTTAATCTGTCAGCCATTTCAGCATGTCTGCCCATAAATTCCCTTTTTCAATGCAATCTCATGTGAAGATGCTTTTGAAAGGGATGTTGCATCGCAGACCTTCTCCAAAAAGTGTGACTCCTCCTTGGAATCTTAATTTTGTTTTGGAAAAACTAACTCTTGCTTCATTTGTGTTAATTGCCCTGACCCTCTGCAGGAGGAATGTCAGAGTTGCAAGCTGTTCTTGTACATTCACCTTCTCATTTTCTCTGAAGATAGTGTTTCCTTAAGAACTAATGCTTTGTTTATGCTTTAAGTGGTACCAGTTTACTTTGAGCAAAGTTATCCATTTCCCTGTCTTTTCAGAGCCTAAAAATGAGGGAGATGGGTACTCCATACCTTGGATATCTACAGACTACCCCTGTACTACTTTGATGGAACAAAATCTTTTAGGAACTCTGATTAATTTCTGGCGAAGGTAAGAGGACAACCTGTGTGAAAGCAAACTTTCCAAATCGTTGCCTCATGCTTTTACATTTTATACCCACCACAGTAAGTCAATTATAAACAAGGCAAAAGCTCATTCTACCAGGACCTTGGTTTCATCTGTGGCCTTGTGGAAAATTTTTTATTCTAGAAGCAGTAACATGGTGTTCTGTGCATTCTTTTACAATGAACTGCAAATAGATTTTTTTTTTTTTTTAGGTCTGAGACAGGCATTGCTAGGATCATTCCCCAGAGTCTTCCGGGGTCTCATCTTCATCCCAGTTTAAGCTATGGTAATCTAAGGCTACTTCAGCAGTGATTAGTGGTGAACAGAGCTCAGTTTACCATAATGTTAGAAATTTGAATGATCACTGCTACAGTAGCCTCTCCCCCCTTTCTTCCCCTTACCTTATACTTATCAGTTATCATGCTGTCTGGTTGGCTTGAAGCCAGAATTTCAGCAAAATGCCTCGATCTGAAGTAGTTGACTTCATTCATTCTGCACATATGGGTATACGGATCCGATTCGGATCCGAGCCGGCAAAACTTTTCAAGCATCAGCTCCAAGCCCCAAGCCCCTCCCTTACCTATATTACATCACTTCCTCCTATCTATCCCCAGATCTCGTTTGCCGCTCTATGAGTCAGCATCATGGTCTCTGAGCTCTAAGCTAGGTGGTAAGGTTTTTTGGTCTTCTTGTGCTAGTTGAGTGTGAATACCTTTCCCTTTTTTTCCTCCCTTCGCGTTCGATCATCGTGTTAGTTAAAAAAAAAAAAAAGTTATAAGTGTTTTGTGTTTGTGTTTCTGGTTTCCCTCCTAGGCCCAATCCTTGTTAGAGTGTGTGTGTGAGTGGGCCGTTAGGGCTTTTCACTGTTTCTACTATGGCTGAACAGCCTAAGGTTCTGTTTAAGAAGTGCTCAGAGTGTGGTCACAAGCTCTCACCAGCCGATGGCCACACTCTGTGTGTTCTATGTTTAGAGGTCGCCCATCTGTCTGCATCTTGCGACATTTGTTCAGGCTTTAACCCTAGGGCTTTGAAGGATCGCCGGGCTAAGCTTGTGGCTAAGGGTCTGCTACCTGCTTCTGCCCTAGAGTCTGCCTCAGTTTCTTCCCCAGCCAGTGACACTGTGCAGGCAGGGACTCAACCTCCCGCCAAGCCTGCTTCATTGGAGTCGTCCCAGAGAGGTAGGGACAGAAGGGACAAGGAGAGGCGCCACAAGGAGAGGGACAGGCCCAGAAAAAGATCACCGGACAGGGAGTCTTTCTCCAGCCCCTCTTCAAAGGCACCCAGGTCTCGTTCTCCTCGTTTCTCGATGGAGCCGAGGCACTCCCCTCAGATCCGGCCCAGACCCGAGTTGGTCGCTTACTCCAGGTCGACTCGGAGTGTCACCGACCTGGATATGGACAGGCTGATGAGGAGGTTCATCCAGAACCAGATTCAGATGGGGGTCTTGCCAGGGCCCTCTCCCATTGGAGAGGGTCCTCCTTCTTCAACTATGTTCCACCCTATTGCTCCTTCCCCGATCTGACCCAATGCTTCGGGGCTCTCAGGTCCGAGACCTTTCGGAGCTGTGGGGTCGGAGCCGATGGTTCTCGTTTCCTCGATGCCGGCCGTCACCTTGAGTTCCTCGGATCCGATCTCAGATCCAGGAGACTCTCGGAGCCGTGGTTGGGGAGTTGGACCCGAGGGTCGAGATCTCACTCTTTCGGTTCCCATCCTCAGTGCCCGGACTACCCCTCCGTCGGCTCCAATCCCTGCTTCGGTGCCGGGGAGAGCCTCTTCCTTACATTCTATGGAGGTGTGCTCTCCATCTGCGTTCAGGACAGTGGAAAGGGTTTTCTCCCAGAGGTTGAGACCACAGCTCACCTACTCGGATCCTACCCAGACCTCTCTGATTTTGGATTCTGCTCCCATTACCTGTCTCAGGGGCAGCCCGTGCCAAAACAACCCCAGGTTGTTCCCCTCAGGGAACCCCCGGAGGCTTATGAATCCTCTCCAGAGAGTCCCACTGGAGAGAAACCTCATAAGCGCAAGTGTAAGAGGAGGCACTTGGACTCCCCTGAGTCCATTACCAATGATACGGACTTGGTGGAAGGAGAGGGTTCCCCCAGATCACCTTCAGAGGACGTCTCATTCGGAGACATTATGGAGATCCTCCGCCAAAGAGGAGGTTGGTCAGCCCCCAAACCCTCAGCAGATGAGTCCGTATTCCTGGAGGCCTTTGGCGTGGGCCCATCTACTTCCTGGGTCTCCCCTCCAGTGGACCCTTTGGTGGACCTCATCACCACTAGGGCATGGAAGGATCCTGACACTGTACAGCCTATACCCAAAAGGCCAGACAACATTCTTTCTCCGCTGTCAGATAGGCAGGCTTGGTCCAAAGGAGCCCCGGTAGATGCTTTGGTGGTTGCAGCTGCCACAAAGAAGGAACTGGCACAGGAGAGTTCCTTGGTTCATCCACCAGACAGAGTCCAGGTCGATGAATCGTTTCGGGAAGCACATGTACTCATCAGTGACATTTTCTATTCGTGCACTGAATTACTTGGCACATGTCATCCGACTGCAGTGAGACCTTATATCGGAACTAACTGAGTCACCCCCGGAGTCTCTGTCACAACAGGACAAGCAGTCTTTCACTGCGAAGATGACTACACTGAAATCAGTTACAAATATCTCTATGCATCTCCTCTCTCATGCTACGGAGGGAGCCGCTAGAGCTGCGGGTACAGGCGTTGCCTTGAGGCATCATGCCTGGATCAGGCTGTGTCAATTTGTGGACCCCTTTAAGGCATCTTTCATCAACGCCCCTTTTGATGGATCATCCCTCTTTGGGAAGACTGTACCACGACACACTAATCCAGATCCTTTCGTGACACGCAGGAATACTCGTCCCCCAGAGGCAGAGGGGACAAGACCGATGCCATCCCAGAAACTTCGGGTCTAAGGAACCTTTTTCCAACAGACCCACACAGCAACCCTGAGGGGTTGCCCGGTTGCTCTACTCTGGAGGCAGTCGGGGAAGATTTTCATTGCATCCAGCGGCATGGGAGTCCATTACTGCAGACCACTGGGTGTTAAGCATCATATCCAGAGGATATTCTATCCCCTTCTTTTCATGTCCCATAACCCCAGCACGCCTTCCAGATGTTCCACCCACTCACAGGGAGACTGCAGCCTTAGAAGTTTTGAAGCTGCTGCAAAAACGAGCCATTGAACCGGTCCGCCCAGATCAATCCGGATCAGGCATCTACTTCAGGTTCTTTTTAGTGCCAAAGAAGACGGGGGACCTCAGGCCCATTCTGGACCTGTCTATCCTCAACCTGTCGGTAGAGAAACAAAAATTCTGGATGGTCACTCTACAGTCCATTCTACCGTTTCTGAGAGAATGCGACTGGATGTGCTCGTTAGACCTCCAGGATGCTTACTATCACGTCAAGGTCCACAGGAGCTCCATGAGGTTTCTACGCTTCTGGCTAGGGGCCAGTCACTTTCAATTCAGATCCCTACCCTTTGGTCTCACCACAGCCCCCATGGTGTTCACCAAGGTTATGGCGGTCGTAGCGGCTCACCTGAGATTTCAGGGCATTCAGGTATTCCCTGACCTAGATGACTGTCTCTTCGCTGCATCCACCAAACATCTCTTGTGTCATGCCCTACACTACTTCCTTGGTCTGGCTCACAAGTTAGGCATCACAATCAATATCACCAAGTCCCACCTGGCTCCGGTTCAGATCATAGACTTCATCGGGGCACAGTTGGATTCAATTCAGTCCAAGATTTTTCTCACCCCGGAAAGGATAGAAACTCTCAGACTCCATGTATCGTCTATCCTGGATCACTCGTAGTCACAGCAGCCGATGTCCTCAGGGCCCTGGATTCGATGGCAGCTGCAATCTCTATCCTCCCTTTTGCACGTCTTCACGAGAGTCCTTCAGTGGAATCTAGCAGTTCAATGGTCCTGGCTAGACCTTCCGATGAATTTCCACATCCGGATAAATCGGACATGCAGAACGTCACTCCAGTGGTGACTTCAGTCAGTGGACATTTTTGTGGGGCGCAGCTTTCTAGCCCCTCTGGCTCAAGCCATGGTGACCATGGACACTTCCCAGCTCGGGTGGGGGTCACTTCCTGGGAAGGACGGTCCAGGGCACGTGGTCCCCTCCAGAGACCAAGCTACACCTCAATGTCCTGGAGATGAGGGCAGTGCTTTTCGTGTTGAGAGCCTTTCACCCTATCCTACCTCCGGGGACGGTAGCCATTCAATCAGACAAACATGTCTGTAGTCTGGTATATAAACAAACAGGGAGGGACCCGATCCTACCCCCTTTGTCGCGAGGCTATGAGGGTTTGGGAGTGGGCCATATCCACCAGCCGGTTTCTCATAGCAACGCATATCCCAGGACGCTCAAACATTCTAGCGGACAGTCTCAGCAGGGCAATCTTTCTGCCTTATGAGTGGTCTCTGAAACAATCAGTGGCAGAGAAGATCTTCCGTGTTTGGGGTCAACCTTGCTGCGATCTCTTCGCATCTCCTTCCAACACGAAGTGCAGCAACTTCTTCGCTCTGATCCCCCCTCTGGGGGATGTCCCCAGGGACACTCTAATCCATGCTTGGCCTCCCGGGCTACTGTATGCTTATCCCCCGTTACCTCTTATTCCCAAGTTCCTTCAGAGAGCTTGCCGGCTGCAGTGCAAAGTCATTCTCATAGCTCCCTTCTGGCTTCGTCAAGTGTGGTTTCCCTTCCTATGGTCTCACCTGTTGGCACCTCCATGGACTCTAGATCCATGCCCGGATCTGATTTCTCACCCGTTGGGCTTGCCCCTGCCCAACCTGGACTGTCTCAAGCTGACAGTGTGGCTGCTCCAGTTCCCATGATCATCAGGACTCCCGGGCTTTCGTCCCCTGTTAAGAATATTCTGGTAAGTTCTCTTAAAGCCTCCACTAGGAAACTCTACAATAGCAAGTGGAGACGTTTTTGCGTTTGGGCCTCTCAGCGCAATCTGAACCTGTTTGCAGCCCCTGTTCCGGTCATACTGGATTTTCTGGACGATCTTTTTCAATCAGGCGCAAGTGCTTCTACCATCAAAGTTCAGCTGGCTGCCATCTCTAATTTTCATGTGGGTGAAAATAAGGTTGCTCTGGCTTCTGCCAAATTGTGTAAAGCTTTTCTGAAGGGCACTTTTTTATTGTGACCACCAGTTAAAGAAACAGTGCCCACCTGGGATCTGACTTTAGTCATTCAGGCCCCCCTTCGAGCCAGCCGGTTCAGTTCCGATTAAGTTTTTGTCGTGGAAGACTGCCTTCTTGGTCGCCATCACGTCAGCCAAGAGAGTTTCAGAGTTGCAGGCCTTATCCTCCTTGCCCCCTATTTGGTTTTCCACAAGGATAGGGTTTTGCTGCGTACAAACCCTTCCTTTCTTCCCAAGGTGTCCTCAGCAGCCAATATTAATCAGTCTATAAATTTGCCAGTCTTCTTCCCAAATTTCCAAAATAGAGGTGAACGTAAGCTTCATTTATTAGATGCCCATAGACAGCTTCGTTTTTACCTCCATAGGACTAAACCCTTTTGGAAGTCGGATCAATTGTTTGTCTCTTTTTCAAAATCATTTTTGGGCAAAGCAGTTTCGAAAGTGTCTTTAGCAAGGTGGATCACTCTCTGTATTGCACAGGTTTATAAGGACAAAGGTTTATCTCCTCCTGGTGTATTGAAGGCTCATTCCACTAGAGCAATGGCCATTTCTGCAGCTTTCTGGTCACGTGTTCCATTAGATGATATCTGTGCGGCAGCGACTTGGGCCAATTCGCACACATTCATTTCTCATAAATTGGATCTTATTTCTAGAGGGAGAGAATCCTTTGGCTTTGCGGTGCTCAGGAATATCCTTCCATAAGGGCCTCCCAGGAATTATGGTAGCTGGGGACTCTGTCCCATATGTGCAGAATGAATGAAGTTGTCTACTTCAGATAAAGAAGTTATGTTCTTACCATAACATTCCATCTGAGCAGTAGACTTCATTCTTCTGCACCTTCCCTCCCTCCTTCCCCCTAACTTTCAGGTTTTTCCTGTTTAGGATTGTGATTATGTTGCCACTGGTGTCAGCAAACTCAATCTGGGGATAGATAGGAGGAAGTGATGTAATATAGGTAAAGGAGGGGCTTGGAGCTCAGAGCTGATGCTTGAAATGTTTTGCCAGCTCGGATCCGAATCGGATCCATATACCCATATGTGCAGAAGAATGAAGTCTATTACTCAGATGGAACGTTATGGTAAGAACATAACTTCTTTTTTAGTTTATTGTAGTGAATGTTCATGTCTGTAGATGTCTGCATAAAGTTACGTGTTGGTAGCAAATTCCTCACAAAGATTTTCGTTTTTTGCCTTGGTGTGGATATGTGTCCAATTGTACCCATTGCATGTTTCAGTACTTGGAGAATTTCAACCTGGATAGAGAACCTTGAAAGAAGTACTTGTTGCAAAAGTATTTTTGGCCTGGGCATGCTGTGTTACACCAGTTCATGGATGTTCATGTTTTACTGTTGTAATACTGTTGAGATTCCTACATTTATACCAGAGCATTGTTCCCCTCTCCCAGACCTGGACAGCACCCTCCTGGTGTAGATATTCGGGTATAAAGGTTAGTCAGCAAGTGCCATTTCCTCATTATTCTTACTGTTGGAGTCTGATGTGCCAGCGTCACCAAGTGCATAAGTTGGTCCAAATACAGGGACTGATCATCTAAGCCAAGTATATTAGTGGGGAGTCACTTATGTTATTTTTCCCAAATATTAATATCCTAAATCTAGTGCGTGTGTAGTGTGGCAAGCAAATTCCACCTTACTGGAGCCTCCACTTTGCTTTGTCTGGATCTAGTGTGTGACATGCCCATCTGCCCCAGTCCACTTTTAACAGCACAGACAGTTAATGGTTTATACTAATTATTGTGTCTGCCAGTACCTCGATTGAGCTTCCGTGTAAAAGGAAGTTTCATCTGACAGAAAGCTGCTAGAGAGCCAGGCAACATTTTTGTTTCATTTAGACCTCCCAGGCTGAAGATTATCAGAGGTGGTGTGTTTTACAGCCCCCTCTGACAGCTGAATGCTGATGAAGCTTCTAGCACAACCCCTTCGGAGGCTGTCATGTCAACATTGTTTATATCGACTTGGGCCAAGTACTGCCAGGCATCTGATGGGTTCAAAGACTCCAGGCAGGCACTGGCTTCTGATGCCCAGATCTTTGTAACAGGTGGGGAGAATCATTTGCATCTGTGTTCACGGTAGATCCCAAGAGACCAGATTCGTGTTGCAGCTGCTCATGTGAAACCTGAGCCTAAGTTGACTGGCTGCTTGTGCTTAAACTGGCTGTGTCAAAGACCAAGCCTGTAGTCTGCTTGCCCTGGTTTAAGCCCCCTGGGCCCAAGACCCACATTATCCAAGCCTACCGACAGGACTTGCTTAGACTTTTAGGCTGGCTGAAGCCGTCTTGGATTTCATGATGTCCAGGTAGCTGGGTCCTGAAAAATGTCATGCTCCAGAAATCTGTTCTATTAACGCACAAAAAAGCCTTTCCCTAATGATTCTTGTAAAGACCATTTGATGAATGTTGACCAGCTGTATACAGGGTCACAAGGGTACCAAGTCAGCAGATGTTCTTTGCTCAGCTTCACTACCTGAGGACCTGTTTTTCTCTGGGAAGAGTATTAGTTTGAATGTTCAGGAATACCCAGCCCTAGAAAAAGGTTCACCACTAGATACAACCAAAAGATAGAGAACATGCTGGAGGATAACAGATCGAGTTATTTACCATGGATGACATAAAAAGAGCATATGATTTATGGAACACTAATCTCACCACATTATGGGAAGAAAAACTTATTACTGAAAATCTGTATTTGTGGAGCCCATGCCCATGTTTACCTTTCTTTTTTGGAATACCAAAGTCACACAAGAACAGAGAACACCCACCTTATAGACCGGTGGTAGCAAGTGGAGATTCCCTTACTGAAGCCACAGCCATTTACCTTGATTACTTGCTGAAACCTTTAGCAGAAAAGAATAAGTCATACATAAGAGACTCAATGGATTTTTTGAGGAAAATAAACATTACAGTGGAAGCTGACAGTATTTTATTTACTAATGATGTAGAATCCTTGTACACAGTGCTCCCTCACAATTACTGTATAACAGCAGCTATGGAGTCTTTTAAGAAACATAATCAAGGTACATGGGCACAACTGCAAAAGTTAAGCAAGCTCATTAATCTTGTACTGGACTTCAATTTCTTTACTTTCAATGGCAAACACTGCAAACAAAAATCTGGTATATAATGGGGGCTGCCATGGCTCCCAGCATAGCTAACATAGCCCTGGGCAAGTGGGAGGAGGACTTTGTGTTAAACAACACAGACTACATGCAGCATATCACATGCTATTTACATTTTATTGATGACATCTTTATTGTGTAGGAAGGTGACACCTTGCAGCTTGGAGATTTTATCACTTACCTCAGTCAAACAACCCCCTTCCTGTAGCTATACTTCAACCACTTTCTTAGATATGTAGATTTCTAAGGACACCAACAATAACAGAATCACCACTGATCTATTCAGAAAACCAACGAGGGTTAACTTATTACTCCACAGTAAAAGTCTACATCCTTCAAAAAACAAGTATAATGTAGTGAAACACCAGGGCTATAGATTAGCTAGAATTACCACAGAGATGCAACCATTTTTGAGAAACCTGAACAACTTAGTTATTTTCTAGTGAGAGGCTATGAAAGTCAGATGTTAAAATAACATCCTGGAACCCATTATAGGACTAACGCACCTTCACTCAACCTCCCCAGCTGAATGCTGATGAAGCTTCTAGCACAACCCCTTCGGAGGCTGTCATGTCAATATTGTTTATATCAACTTGGGCCAAGTACTGCCAGGCATCGGATGGGTTCAAAGACTCCATGCAGGTACTGGCTTCTGATGCCCATATCTTTGTAACAGATGGGGAGAAAAAACATCCTGGAATCCATTATAGGACTGAAGCACCTTCACTCAACCTCCCAGTAGGAGAATGTTAAGAAATTCCACAGAGAATAAAAGCAAAAATAGCTGCAAAAACCCTTTTCTGATTAGCATCTTGGGTGAAGCCCCATCCTTTGTTTATAGGAAGGCCAGGAACATTAGTTTTGTTGAATTTAAACCTAGACCATATGAGAGAAACACTAAAAGATGTGAAACTAATTGTACATTTTGTATATTTATACAACAAGGTGATAGTTTTTATTGCCCTTATTTAAAGAAAATCATTAAGACCAGTGCAGGGGGTGACTGTAACACTACAAAAGTAATTTACAGAGCACAGTGCAATGAATGTGATGCATTCTATATGGGCAAGACTGTGTAAATAAACTCAAGCGTAGGATTTCATGTCGTTTGTCAGAAATCCACTCTGGATGTAAAAATAATGCACTAGCCAAACACCTTTCAGTTCATAAAAGACACAGGTTTTAAGTTCCAGATCCTGGATCGCATAGACATGGGTGATCTTGGAGACATCCCGAGTATTCTGGAGAAACATGAACTCATGACAAAGCTGAACTCTTTTAGGAAGCCTGGCCTAAACTACTACTGTTCAATTAAAAGTGTACTGGAACTTAGAAAATTGCCACATTGTTTACATTACTAATTTTATTTTATTCTACTAGTTGGTTTTAAATACCATTTTAAATCAGTTGTAACTTAAGTGTATATTTTGTTTCCATCGTACATTTTTTCTTATTTTTTTCTTTTTTTGGTTCTCTCTTTTCCACTTTATTCAAAATGATGTGTAATAACACTAATTATACAATAATATTTTTATAGATAGTTTTTAGGGTTCTTGTACACAGACCTGAAGAAGTCTAGGATGAAAGCGATCTTTAACAATAGGTTATGAAAATAGAATGGTTTTTATAATTGATTTTTTACACGCAAAGTGTATATGTATATATTTATATATATATTTTTTGATTGCCAAATGGTCTAAGGTTGATATATTTCCAGACATGTAGTATATTGTGTTGGATAAAATCACAGACTTAATAATCTACTTAATAATCTGGTTAAATGAGAGGTACCACATCATTATAAATTTTATTTAAAGTACATAAAGGCTGTATTATTATGACAGCTACTATGTAGGGCAGGACCAGCTTGAATATCACACTGATGGGGGAAGGAATGTGAATTTAACGTGTACCAATAACACTTTGTTTTACAGCACAATAAACCACTTCCTTGTCTGATAAAAAAGTATATATATATATTTAGAAAGCTTGTGTGGAAACTTAGTCCAGTTTTGTTTTACTTGGATCACTTATCTTTGTACTTAAAGGATTTTTGACTGGAAACAGACTTGCCTGCCTTGCTTGGCTTACTTTCGAATACTTAGTAATTCTGTACAGTTATATATTTTTTATTTATTTATTTTTTTACTTAAGACGAGTTTAAAGTTCACTACTTCTACTACTATTGTCTAATCTGATTAATATACAGTGATTAACTAGAGATATATATGGACTGAAAATCTTGCACACAGAGAAGTTTCTTACACTGTTTTATTTCTTCCTGAGGTCAAACCTCTTTCCATTCCTGTCACCTTGGAAGTGGTGGATGATATACAGGACACACACCTCTACAGCCTAGCTCCCATCCTCTAGGAAACCAGACCAGTTCTACAGTGTTAGAGTCCTACAAACACCTGTACAGAAATCTAATGGTGAATCTTTTGGTGGCCTCACAAGCCAAGGTCTCTGCTTAAGTTCATCGGTAACCATCACACGTAGACTTGGTCCTTTCCTATCTCTTAAAGCCCAAGCGCAGAAAGATCATAAAAGGAAAATAGAGTCAAGCTGACCCCCAGCCCAGGCCTGGAGATTCCTCATCCCCAGGGACCCAGCAAGGCATAGCTCAGATTCAAGAGCACCTCACTACCACCAAGTCCACTTCCTTCTCTGCCGTCTACCACAAAAGCTGGAGGGCAGGTTTTCCATCTGCTACCCTAATTGGTAAATCGCTCAGGACAGGTGGGCTCTGAATAGTAAACTCTGGTTAAAAAATGGAATCTGCTATGCTACCAGAACTTTGTGGCATTCCTCCAGTCCCACTAAGACAGCTAAAGGATGAGCAGGTTCAAGTCAAGACCTCCTGTTGCAGGTTTCTATAAAACAAATCCATCCAAAATATGTAGGAACAGGTTTTATGGTCCCAAGGAAGGGTTTAACTTAGATGTCTCGTAACTAAAAATCTTCCTGGTACCCAAATTCGGAATGCTTACTCTTGATGAGTTGTTACCCCTTAATCCTTACCAAGGCAGTTGTGGCCTCTCTGGACCTTGAGGATGCATACCTTCACATTCCTGTAGCAAAGGAACAGGGGTGGTTCCTTCAAGGACAGGGTTTCTCAATAGTGTGCCTTGCCCTTTGGTTTGTCTGTTCTTTCCAGAGTCTTCACCAGATATCTGGCTTCAGTCGTAGCCTATTGCATGGCAAAGGTTGGTTGGGTGATTACCTTATTCAGGCAGCCACCCTGGAGGATCTCTGAACATCCATCCTACTCACAAGTGCTTCTCTAGTCTGGGGGGGGGGGGTTTACACTCCACTTCCAGCAGTCCAATTTCTGTCTTTCCACTGGAGTGATTTTCCTGGGATGGAAATGTACTCCTTGGACAAGAACGTTTGCCTTCCCCTGGAGAAAATTCAGTTCATTACCAGTACTTCACCCAGTCATGGGAAATTGTGTTCTACCCGATAAGGATTTTCTCAAGACCTGGGGTTCATGGCCTCTTACATCCTAATAATACCCTTGTCTAGGCTCCATGTAAGAAATTGTGGTACCCAAAGAAATTTAGTGCTAATGCTAACAATCCTTGGAAGGTCAAATTATCCTCCCATTGGCCAGTGAAACCACTGAGTACCCTTCAAGGCACAAGTGGGGACAAAAGTCCTCACAACCAATGCCTCAGACCTGGTCTGGGGAACCCATTCAGGAAACAAACGAAAAGGCAAGTAGGATAGTTCATTTAGGACAAAAAAATCTACTTAAAAGAATTTGTGGCAGTAACTCTAGTGAAAACAATGAGAACCCAAGCACAGAGACAATGCCATAAGTGCTGCAGTACTTCATCAGGGAGGCACTTGCACCTTACCCCCCCTTGTGCCAGATGGCCATTCAGCTCTGGAAAATGGCACAGGGGATTGTGACTTGATCCTCCTGGCAAAAATAGTAGAAACATTGCGGTTAACTAGATTGGAATATGACCAATGCAGTCAAAAACACAAATCCCAAAATAGACACGCTCACCATTTATTATACAAACACACAAAGCTTTTGGGTTTTACACCGATGAAGGGTAGAACCTGAAAGCTTTGTGTGGTGAGCGTGTCTATTTTGGAATTTGTTTTTTTTACTCTGTCTTCCTGGCCCAGTACCTACTGGGACCAACATATCTGACAGTCTCATTCAGCAGAAGTCCAATAGATCATGAGTTGATGCTGAAGTGGGAAATCTGTCACAAGTAGGATGTGCCAGTAGACCTTTTTGTCTTGGAAAGCGGGTACCTCAAAGTTTTGGTCAAGAGTGCCAAACAGAAGAGCCTGGAGGAAAGGTGCCTTCTTCCCCTGGACAGGTCCATCTGTGGCTTTCCTCCTGTGATCCAGGGTACATCAGAATATTATGGATGATGGCAGAAGATGGCTCTGATAACCCTCCTTTGGCCCAGATAGCAGTGGTTCTCCATCCTTCACAGCCTAGTAAAGGAGAAAACATGGATTTTGCCTCTGGAAGTGGATACAACCACTCTTGGGCACTGAAGCTGGCAGGGTGGATGATTTGATTTTTAATGCTGTCTAGACAGATTTTTTTTCTAAAGGCATCCTACAAGTCATTCAAAGTCAGGAGACAACATACTTAAAATCACCTGTTTCCAAATGGGCAAGATTTTCATGCCTAAGGGTCAATAGCCACTACAAGCTATGCTGCCCCATGTCCTTAACTATTTAACAAACTTTACCATTCTGATCTCTCAAGCTTCCATAAAGATGCGTGCTTCTATCATCTCTGCTTGCCTGCCAGTTCACCCACCAGTCTTCTACCCCTACCATGAAACCATTCCAAAAGGGTATCCTTCATCTGAGGTCAACATGAATTTCCTCTGTTCCTTCTTGGGCTCCAAATTGTGTTCTAAAATTCTCACCTTACTTTCTGAGCCTGCAACCTCAGATTCACAGCATGGACTGCTTTTTTAGGACCTTGTTGCATCCTTTCTTCAAGTGTAGGAACGGTAAGTTGGACACTTTCTTAAGCTCTAGCTTTTTCTCAAATGTCTCTGCAAACATTGGGTCAGTCGTACTGCGTCATGATCTGAATCCAAACTGCTCAACTCCATCTTGCTTTCTACTACTCCTTATACTAATTTCAGTCAGTCTCCAGAATTGTCATGCAGTGTGACAGGAGCTTGATACTTCTGTACTGTCTAGAATTGTGAATGTACCCGTTAATATCTTTCATATCACTGTTGCAGTATTTATTACCACTGGCATCTTCTGCCAAGGATTGCCCCACATCTGGCCAGTATGCCAAAGCCTTTAATTACCTAAGGGCATTATATATGAAATGTATGCTGCCCACACAAGCATAGGGCACAAAGATGACATACATATTCTCTTAATCCAGAACTCCGTTTCCACCAGTCAGAACACTATTATAACACGTATGTCTGAACGTTTAATTTGCTTGTTATATTGAGCCAAGTACCCCGTTGAGGTTCCTTTTTCCTTATATTTTTCAGTGGGTTACTTGTCATCCAAGAAGGGAAAATGTCAGTGTGGGAGGTATATTCCCCATAAGGACCCCCATGATAGGAGCCTGTTTTGCTTAATTGTGTCTCAATCACACACTGTTCTATCGGTCTTTTGTACTTAAGACTTTACGTAGCCATCTTTCTTCCCCATCCTTTTGACTTGAGAGCCAACATCTCAAGATATTGGCTCAAGGTATCATGGCAGAATCCATCCAAGGTACAGCTGCCACTCAAGAAGGGCAAGAAATCTAGACCAGAGTCTGCTGCTGTCCAGCCTCCACCAGACATCTCTCTTGAGGAGCATGAGAACCCGGAAGACAGTACTATCCTCGGTTTCTTCTGCAGTGACCTCGGAGGACAGCATGAAAATTGCTTCTGATATCTACTCTGAAGCCTTGCAAAAATCTGCTGTGGGCATTTAAAGGGAGCCATAGCTGATTCTGTTAGAGGCCTAAGTGGATTCCTCAGGTCCTTGTTAGGGAAAAGGTGCAGGGTACCTTGGTCAAATCCAGGCAGGGGTCCGAACTGCCATGTTTTGTTAGAACAGAGATGTTCTTTGTGTTTCACCTTTGCAGTCATCACATTGGGTTATCCTGCCAAGGTAGCCCTTGGCTGGCCCAAATAACAGAGACTTAGTGTTTCTGTGTCAGTTGCTGTCGCTTGAGGACTGACATCAGGTCATCAGTAGTATAAAGTAAGGCAGCCGACACCATTACAGCAGTCTTTCTTGCTGTGTAACCTGAAGTAGAAGCAGATGTTCTTCATGTTTCATTGTTGCAGTCATCACATTTGGGTTATCTGCTTGCAGTAGCCCTCAGTCAGCCTGTATATCAAAGTCTTGTGTTCTGCTTCGGTTGCTGTCTCATCTTCCATGATGTCAGGTAGTCTGGTATAAAGCATGCAGCCAACACCATTACATCAGTCTTTCTTGCCGTGCGGTGCCCGAAGCAGAAGCAGTTCGCAAGTGCCGGTCAGCCGACTCCTGAAATTTTCGTTTTCGAGTTTCAGATCCGAAGTCTTCAACCAAACTAAGTTCCCCATTGGGGATCCTTTTTCTTGCTCTAAACCAATGCCAGTAAAATTTAACAATTGTATTTCTTGTGGAAAGCAAATACCTCATAAAGATTTTCATTCGTACTGCATTCCTTGCTTAGGCCCAGACCACGATATACCTCGCTGTCGGTTTTATGCCTTATTCAAACCTCATACTATTCATCGGTTTATTTGTGCATCTAAATGTTTTGGTACTCGGTTCAATTATCCAGAAATGGCTTCGGTAAGCCACCCGACTACCGACATTCCGAAAAAACGCAAAGATAGAGACAGACCGCATAGGTCCAAAGCTGCCAGCGATGCTTTTCCTAAGCTAGTCGCCAGTTCGGCGGTACTCAATGAGGTGTTTTCGCAGCCCCTGATACCCGCTACTTCAGATTTGCAGGCCTCTACTGAGACCCATTCGGAGTCCGGTATGCCGTGAGATGCTTCTTCGACTGTGGAACCTGTGGATGTCTCTACCTTGGATGGGTCTGGAGCAGCTGTGCAGGCACTGGCTTCTGAGGGTGTATTCAGGCCTACTGACTTGCATATTAAACGGGGGCCATCTTCTTCTTCAAGGCCTAAAACTCGATCCATGCCTAGAAAACTGACACCCAGACCACATGGTCAGGCCCCTATGCCTAAAAAACAAATAAGAGTGGCTGAAGACCTTATTACTCTACTCAGGGGAAGCCACCCTTCCCCCTCTAAGAGACCTAGGACTGATTTTCCTTCTGATTCTTCTGATCAGGATTCTGAAATTTCTGTTTACTCTGATGACCAGGATTTGCCTTTATCTACCTATGAGGATTCTGATGCAGAGGACTCCATTCCCTCTGCTTCCCCTACAGAGAATTTCTCTTTTGGTGAAACCTTGCATACTCTTAGGGAACATTTCCAGTGGGAAAGCCAGGATTACTCTGACTCCAAAAAGAGGCATAGGGAATTCTTACTCCTGCCTCAACACAGGCCTTTAGCTATCCCTCCTGTACTGGACATTGTAGATGATGCCTTCTCGGAATCTAGCCTGGCCCCTGACTCTTTACCTCCTACATCCAGAAAACGTGATAGGTATTACAGTGTACCTGACTCTCACAAGTTCCTCTTTAAAAAATCCTACAGCGGATCCTGAGACCATTTCACAGGGTCCCAAGGGCATTAAGGCTACCATTGCCAAAAATCCTACCCCCTCTGATAGAGATTCCAGGGTGCTGGATAGATGGGGTAAGGAGGTATACATTTCTGCAACTTTGGCCATTAGGGCCTTGAACTGCCAGTTTCATATGTTAAAGTATCAGCAGCATTTTATTGGATTGCTTAAGCAGAAAATTATGTTGATTCCTGACTGTGCTGAAAATAAAGAATTACAGGATTTAATGCATTCTGCTGAACAGGTTGGAAAACATACTTTGCAATGTGGTTTTGATTCATTAGAGGCATCTTGCAGGGCTGCTGTCACTGGGTCTGTACTTAGAAGGCATGCTTGGCTTAAGGAGCAATCTTTGCCAGATAATGTTAAAGCTAAATTACTGGATGCTCCCTTAAACCAAGACCGCCTGTTTGGCAACAAAGCAGAAGTAGTACTTAAAAAGATGGAGGAAAAAGCTAAATCAATGCAAACTGTTAAAGATTTCCTACAAGTACAGCCTCCCAGATTTAGTAGGCATTGGCCCTCTAAGAATTTGTCCTTTCCTGCCTCTTCCAGGCCTTCAGTCCAAACCCAAAACCAGCAGAACACCCAGGCATCAGTCCCAAAGTACTCACAAGCCTAAGCAGTGGGGGGCTCCCACTTCCAAAGCAGGGAGTAGTAAGACTCCCCACTATGGTTAACTGTCTCAATGACAACTTTAAACCTTCCAAGCCCTGCTCAACTGACTGTTCTTTTAGGGGGAAAGATTGCCCTGCATGCAAAAAATTGGGAACTCATTTTCCAAGACAAATGGCTTCTAAATATAGTTTCCCAAGGATACACATTCCACTTCAACTCCTTACCAACCCCAAACGGTTGGCCAGACATACCCCCAAATCAGTGGGCAGAGGCACAAAAGCAAGTTCTCTCTCTTCTAAGCGTCAGGGCTATTCAACCTGTCCCAGAAAAATAATGGGGGCAAGGTTTCTACTCAAGACTTTCCTGGTACCCAGAAAAGACCATTTCTGGCGTCCTATCCTCAACCTGTCTATCCTAAACACTTTTTTGGTAATCCCAAAATTCAAGATGCTAACTCTTCATCAGCTGCTTCCCATGCTAGGCAAAGATGCCTGGTTGGCAACACTGGATTTAAAGGAATACTACCTGCACATCCCAATAAGGGAATCTTGCAGAAGATACCTACGCTTCAGAGCAGGTTGCATGCAGTTTCAGTTCTCTGCACTGCCCTTTGGCTTATCTACTGTGTCCAGGGTATTCACAAAGTGCCTAGCTCCAGTCATTGCATTTTGCAGGCAAAGAAATATTCATATATACCCATACCTGGATGATTGTCTAATTCAGGCAGAAAGCCAGGACATGCTATTAAATCATCTGGCATTTGTAAAGAAATTGCTAACTTCTCTGGGGTACACCATAAACGAAAAGAAATCACATCTTGTACCCAGCCAACAAATTGTATTGCTGGGAGCAAGCTTGAATACAACTTCCCAGATGGCCTACCTCACACCAGAGAAACAAGTTCATTTGATATCCTACTTCAAATTACTGTCCACAAAGACCCAGCTATCTGCAAGGAAAATCCTGCAAACCCTGGGATTCATGGCCTCTTGCATTCTACTAATTCCATATGCAAGACTGCATATGAGGAAACTACAATGGTATCTAAAAAGCCTATGGTGTCAACATTCTCAGGATCTAGAATCAATGATTCTTATCATACCTTGTCTACAGATAGAGTTCCTTTGGTGGGCAAAGGCCTGCCACCAAAACAAGGGACTGCTATTCACTCTAACCCCTGCCGCCCAAACCCTAACAACAGATGCATCAGACTATGAATGGGGGGCTCACTTGGCAGGGCAGTGCATTCAGGGCAAATGGAACCCAAGTCAAATGCACCTGCATATCAATCAGAAATAAATGTTAGCTGTACAGAATGCTCTGACAGCCTTCACATTCTTCCAGGACAATTATTGGTAAAGATGGACAACACCACTGTTATGTGGTACATAAGCAGGGGGGAACACACTCATACCCTCTCTGCAGACTAGCCATGGCCCTGTGGAACACATCCTTGAGCTCCAAGTGCACCTACAGGCTCAATTCCTGCCAGGAAAGCTAAATATACTGGCAGATGACCTAAGTAGAAATCTCATGGACCCACACGAGTGAAAACTGGAACCAAAGATATTCAATGTTGAGAAACAAATCGGGGAGTCCAGATATAGACCTGTTCGCCTCCCCCCAGAACTGCCATTTGGACAAATTCTGCATAAGGACTCCCCACAAACAAGCTTGGAAAGTGGATACCCTGTCCTTCACCTGGAAAAACCTATCAGTTTATGCCTTTCCTCTTCTGCCTCTCCTCTCCAAGGTACTACTAAAGATCAAACAGGACAAACCAAGGACAATACTGATTGCACCAGACTGGCCACACCAACACTGGTACCCCCTCTTGCGCAGTGTGTCACTGCTGGCACCATGGCACCTGCCTCAGACCCCTGCCGTGCTGTCCCAGCAGGAGGGTCAGATTCTGCACCCACAGCTTCAAACCCTAAACTTGGCAGCCTGGCTAATTACCTGATCTCTCCGTTACCATCCCTCAGTAAGCAAGTGATGGGTGTCATTCTAGAGGCAAGGAGGCCTACTACTAGAAGATCCTATGCTGAAAAATGGAAAAGATTCTGTTCCTGGAGCTAAACTCAGGGGTTGGCCACAGCAGCGCCCAATCTACCTCATATTCTTCAATACTTAACTGAGATGCTTCACAAGGGCCTTTCCTTTTCCTCCATCAAAATTCATGCCTCAGCCATTTCAGCTCATTACAATACAGAACCACCCCTCTTTTCTCATCCACTGCTGAAGCAATTCCTCAGAGGGGCCAAAAACTTAAGACCACCCAGGAGAGCCCCTACACCAGCCTAAGACCTTAACTTTGTATTGGAAAAGCTCACTCTACCTCCCTTTGAGCCAGCTGCAAATGCAGAGTTGAAATTCTTTTCTTGGAAAACAGCCTTCCTTCTAGCCATCACTTCGGCAAGAAGGGTGTCTGAATTACAAGCCCTCATGGCAGTGGAGCCTTTCATCATCTTTCATGCCCAAGGTGGTATCCAGTGTGGCCCTTAATCAGTCCATTCATTTGCCAACCTTCTTTTCTAATCCACAGAACAAAGTGGAACGAATACTGCACTCCTTGGATGTACACAGACAACATAGATTTCACTTGGACAGGACTAAGTCTCTCAGGAAATCTGAACAGCTGCTGTTTGCATTTGCTACAGGGGCAGAGGGGAAGGTCATTTCAAAGCAAACCATTTCTAAATAGATAGACCATTGCATTCATTTCTGCTATAAGCACCATGGAAGACCTACCCCACAGGGGATAAGACCACATTCCACCAGGGCTGCCTCTACCTCTACAGCCTTTCTCAGAGGTGTCCCTACCAGGGACATCCTAGAAGCTGCTACCTGAAGTTCTATACATACCTTCACCAAGCATTACCACTTGCAATTTTTTTCTAAATCCAAAGCTGGCTTTGCCACTGCAGTCTTGCAGGGCCTTATAGCTGGTCCTAATGCTATCTAATTACCTCCTCCCATCCTTAGCTTTGGGAATTTATCCAAATGTGATGACTGCAACAGTGAAACACGAAGAACATAGTACAGTTGTGTACACTTACCATAAATGTAGATGTTCGAGTGTATTCACTGTTGCAGTCTTGGTTACCCTCCCTCCAGCCTCCTGACTTCTATTGACTATATCTCTATTCTTGTTTACTATGCTTAAAGCTTTTTGATGTATTTGCTTTTTTGTTGGAGGTGTAACCTTGTATCTAATTGCTTCCCATTATGGGGGCACTGGACATCTGGGGCAAGAAAAACTGATGTAATGGCGTCAGCTGCATGCATTATACCCCTGACTACCTGATGTCATGGAGGATGAGACAGCAACTGACGCAGGACCCAAGACTTTGATAATCAGGCAGACTAAGGGCTACTGCAAGCAGATAATGCAAATGTGATGACTGCAACAGTGAACACACTCGAACATCTACATTTTTGGTAAGTGTACACAACTGTACTTTCGCATGAGTGCCGGTCAGCCGCTACCTGAGTTTTCGTTTCCTAATTGAAGTTGAAGTCTTCTAAAGCTAAGTACCCCTTTGTGGATCCTTTTTTCTTGCACTAACCGATGTCAGAAAAAGTTATTTGTCTCGCCTGTGGAAAGCAAATACCACACCAAGACTTCCACTCTTACTGCATTACTTGTTTAGGCCCTGACCACGACGTCCCCCATTGTCGCTTCTGTGCTTTGTTCAATGCCAGCACTATCCATCGTCAGGCCCTTATTGTATCCAGATATTTTCATTTACAGTCCACAAATTCTGATATGGCTTCGGTAAGCCATCCAACAGATCTTCCGAAAGAACGTAAAGATAAAGACAGAGACAGACCATACAGGTCCAAACCTACCGATGACGCTTCTGTTAAGCTAGTTGTCAGTTCTCCGGTACTCAGTGAGGCACTTTCGCTGCCCCTGATGCCCGCTTCAGTTGATTTGCAGGCTGCTACGGAAAACCCTTTCGGAGTCTGGTATGCCGCAAAACTCTTTTTCGTCTAAGGATCCTGCAGTCGTCTCTAGCTTGGATGGGTCCGAAGCTGCTGAGCAGGCACCGGCTTCCGAGGAAGTCCTTCGCACTAACGAATCTCGACACAAACCGATGTCTTCTTTCGCAACTAATGTTCTTCCAATAACAACCGAGTTTCTTAGGCCCAGGTTCGAACCACACCCAAGAAACCGCTGACCCACTCTCAGGCACCTGCTACCTTGCCTCAGTCTCAAATGCTTAAAATGGCAGAAGACCTTATCATGCTGATCAGGGGAAGCCAAGCTACCCCCTCAAAAAGGAAGAGAGATCTGTCCCCTGTATTTTTGTCTGAACAAGAGTCAGATTAATCTGATGCATCTGACTGTGAAGACATGCAACCCATCTCCACTTATGAGGATTCTGATGCAGAGGACTCCATTCCTTCAGCCTCTCCCCCAGAGGATTTTTCCTTTGGGGAAACCCTGCATAGTTTAAGGGAGCATTTCCAGTGCAAGAGTTGGGACTACCCTCAGTCTAAAAAGAGACTCAGAATTCCTAGATCTTCCGCAACACAGACCCTTGGCCATCCTCTCAGTCCTGGATGTTGTGGGTGATGTTTTCCTTGAATCCAGCCTGACACCTGATGCCCTACCTCCTGCTCTCAGAAAACCAAACAGATACTATAGAGTCCCTGACTCACAGAAATATCTTTTTAAAAATTCAACTGCTGACCCTGAGGTCAATTCTCAAGGGCCAAAAGGGATTAAAGCAACCTCTAAGAATCCCACCCCCTCAGACAGGGATTCCCGAGCTTTGGACAGATGAGGTAAACATGTATACACCTCAGCTACTCTTATCAGGGCACTAAATTCTCAGTTCCATATGCTGAACTATTAGCAACATACCTTGGAACTCCTTTAACAAAAAAATGTCTTCCTTTCCTGCTTGGGCAAAATCTAAAGATTTACAAGACTTAATGCATTCTGTAACTCAAGTAACTAAACACACTTTGCACTGTGGTTTTGACACCCTAGAAGCTTCTTGCAGGGCAGCAGTCACTGGATCTGTCATTAGAAGACATGCATGGCTTAAGGAACAACCCCTGCCAGACCATGTGAAATCTAAATTGTTGGATGCTTCTTTGCGCAAAGATAACTTATTTGGCACTAAGGCAGAAGAGGTCTTAAAAAAGATGGAAGAAAAAGCAAAATCTATGCAAACAGTTGAAGATTTCTTACAGGTCTAGCCCCCCTAAGTTCAGCAGGCATTGTCCCTCCAAGCACTGGTCCTTTCCTGCTCCGAGTAAACAGGTCCATCCTAGGCCCCGTGGAAGCAGACCCCACCAGACAGCAGCCCTAGGGAATGCAGAGATCTAAGCAGTGGACTACCTCCACTTCAAAACCAAGAAGGTCTAAGCCATCCCCTTATGGTAAGAGCTCACAGTGACTCATCTCTTCCCGACCTCCCCTCTGCCCACCTTCACTTACTCCTAGGAGGAAAAGTCTACTTTCACTCAAGCACCTGGGCCACCATTACCAAGGGCCAATGGGTTCCGAACATTGTGTCTCAGGGCTACAAGTTCTCATTCCACACCCTTCCAACCCCAAAAGGGTTCCCAGATCTACCACCAAATCAGTGGGCAGAGGCTCAAAAGCAAATCCATTCCCTGCTCTCTATGAGGGCAGTAGAGCACGTTCCTGCAGAACAGATAGGCCAAGGCTTCTACTCCAGACTTTTTCTGGTGTCCAGAAAAGAGGGCACCTGATGCCCCATCCTCAATCTATCCATTCTAAACACTTTCCTGGTGATCCCAAAATTCAAAATGCTCACCCTCCAGCAGCTGCTTCTCATGGTCTCCAAGGATGCTTGGATAGCCACCCTAGATCTAAAAGAGGCCTACCTCCACATTCCTATCAGGGAATCATGCAGGAAATATCTACACTTCGGGGCAGGATCTCAACACTTTCAGTTGTCTGTGCTTCCCTTTGGCTTATCTACTGTTCCCAGAGTTTTCACAAAATGTCTAGCTCTGGCCATTGCCTTTTGCAGACAAAGAAATATTCATTTTACCCATACTTAGATGAATGCCTTATTCAAGCATACAGCCACGAAAACCTGCTTCAGCACCTGGCCTTTGTAAAGACCCTACTAACCTCCCTAGGGTGCACAATAAACAAAAAGAAATCCAAACAGGTGCCCACCCAAAGGATAATCTTCCTGGGAGCAAGTATGGACACAGCATCCCAGATGGCATCCCTTACACCAGAGAGACAAATTTTCCTGAAAGCATACTTCTCTCAACTGGCCACCAGGCTCCAACTATCTGCAAGGAAGATCCTGCAAGCTGTGGGGTTCATGGCATCTTGCATACTACTCATTCCATATGCCAGACTGCATATGAGGAAACTTCAATGGTACCTAAAGAGCCTTTGGTGTCAACACTCTCAAGACCTGGAAACTCTTCTGCCTATATTCCTTGCCTCAGAAAGGAATTTCTTTGGTGGGCAACAGCATGCTCCCACAACAAGGGACTGTACTTCTCCCCACCCACTGCTGCCCAGGCCCTCACCACAGATGCATCCGACTACGCTTGTGGTACATACCTGGATGGCAGGTGCATACAGGGCCAATGGAGCCCACAGCAAATCCCCCTGGACATCAGTCAAAAAGATAATGGCTGTGCAGTACGCCTTCATAGCTTTCAAACCCCTTCTCCGTGGGTTCTCCTGATCAAAACAGACAACACCACTGTGATGTGGTACATCAGCAAGCAGGGAGGGACTCACTCCTACCTCTATGAAGGCTAGCCATAACCCTGTGGTTCACAGCCTCTTCCATGCAACTACACCTGTTAGCACAATTCCTACCAGGCTCTGTCATCTCCCTGTCAGACAATTTAAGCAGAAACTTTCTGGACCCACACAAGTGGCAGCTCAGCAGAAGTACCTTCACCCTAATAACTCAGAAATGGGGAACCCCGAAGGTTGACCTATTTGCCTCCACACCAACCATCAGCTCAGCAAATTCTGCACCAGGGAGCATCACTGCATGGCTTGGAAAGTGGATGCCCTGTCCTTCCCCTGAGTCAGTCACTCAGTCCATGCCTTTCCTCCCCTTCCTCTCATCCCCAGGATACTGCTCAAAATAAGGGAGGAAAAACCAAGGACCATTCTTATAGCACCAGACTGGCCCCGACAACACTCGTACCCCTTGCTGCACAGCCTGTACCCGCTGCCTCCGTGGCATCTTCCTCAG
The DNA here is from genome assembly GCF_019279795.1 of Protopterus annectens. NCBI lineage: Eukaryota > Metazoa > Chordata > Ceratodontiformes > Protopteridae > Protopterus > Protopterus annectens. The sequence continues at coordinate 381,505,050 of NC_056725.1, forward strand.
ATTCCAAACCTCCTGACCCAGCGGGAAGAGGAATTCATGCATGCCCAATTGCAGACACTCAATTTGGCAGCTTGGCTTATTCCCTAACCCCGAACCAATCTGCCATCCTCAGTAAACGGGTTCTGGATGTTATCCGTGAGGCCAGACATCCTAGCACCAGAAAGTCTTATGCAGATAAATGGAAAAGGTTCTGCACCTGGATCCAGGCTTAGGGGGCCAATACAGCACATCCCTCCAACCGTCTCATCCTGGATTACTTAGCTGACCGACTACACAGTAGTCTCTCTTTCTCCTCTATAAAAATTCATGCCTCTGCTATTTCTGCTCATTTTCTCACTGAACTGCCCCTTTTCTCACACCCTTTGATCAAACAGTTCATTGGAGGGGCAAGCAACTTGAGGCCCCCCAGAAGGGCACCAACACCAACTTGGGACCTTAACTTTGTCTTGGAAAAGTCCACGCTGCCTCCTTTCAAACCAGCTTCTTCTGCATTGCTAACATTTCTCTCTTGGAAGACAGCATTCCTTCTGGCCATCGCTTCAGCCAGAAGAGTCTCTGAGCTGTGGAATCCTTCATGATCTTCCATACAGACAGAGTATCCCACAGAACTAACCCATCCTTCATGCCCAAGGTGGTGTCCAGTGTGGCTCTCAACCAATCCATTCACTTGCCCACCTTCTTTTCTAATCCTCAGAACAAGGGGGAAAGGATTCTGTACTCTCTAGATGTGCACAGACAGCTCAGATTCTATCTGGACAGGACTAAATCCTTCAGAAAGTCTGATCAATTGCTGGTTAACTTCGCTACAGGGGCAGAAGGTAAAGCCATCTCCAAGCAAACCATTTCCAAATGGATAGCACACTGCATTCATTTCTGCTACAAACAGCATGGAAAGCCACCCCTGAAAGGATGTCAGGACACATTCTACCAGAGCAGCCTTCACCTCTGCAGCTTTCCTCAGAGGAGTCCCCACCAGGGACATCCTGGAGGCTACCACCTGGACATCTGTTCACACTTTCACCAAGCATTACCACCTGCCTCTCTTTGCCAAATCCAGGGCAGGGTTTGCCTCTGCAGTCTTGCAGGGCATCCTAGCCAGCCCCTAGTTTCTTTGACTGCCTCCACCCATTTCCTCAGTTTTGGGAATCAATGCAAATGTGATGACTGCAGCAGTGAAACATGATGAACATAGTACAGGTGTGTACACTTACCATAAATGTAGATGTTCGAGTGTATTCAGTGTTGCAGTCCTGGTTTTCCTCCCTCCATCCCCCTTTATTCTGTTACTCCTTTTATTACCATTCTTCCTCGTTGTTCTCCTTTCTTTACAAGGGACATATTAGTATTTAATTTCCACTGGTGGGGTTCTTCCACCAGAACATGGCCTCCTACTTTGGGGACTCCTGACAGGTTAGGGCAAGAAAAACTGATGTACTGGCGTCAGCTGCCTTACTTTATACTACTGACGACCTGAAGTCTGTCCTCAAGCGACAGCAACCGATGCAGAAATACCAAGTCTCTCGTATTCAGGCTGGCCGAGCGCTACCTTGGCAGGGATAACCCAAATGTGATGACTGCAACAGTGAATAAACTCGAACATCTACATTTATGGTAAGTGTACACAACTGTACTTTCCCCTTGAAGAAAAGATAGAAATCTAAACATGTGGTATCAGCCACCAGGGATCCACAAAGAATGACAAGGCATTACTCAGGGCTTGTTCAATGCTTTGATGGTGTTGAAGCATCCTCAGAGGGTGTCTGTTCCCTGCACTCCTTGGTCCTCTACCTCCAAAAGGGTGAGGGACCCGGAGTCCCGGGATGAGGATGCTGACTCTTTAGTCTACTTCTCTGTTGCCTTCTCCTCTAGATTATGAGTTGGAGGAAGAATAATCTGTCATCCTGACTCCTTTGAAGGAACTATCCTTTGGAGACACGGTCCTACATATTATGGATCATTCTAAGTGAGATTGCTCCCGGGTATCAGACGTACAGAATTGGTATTATGAGTTGCTTCAAATGGACTCTACTAAACCTTCTACTGTCCCTCCTGTGTTGGCGGCTGTATTGGATACCTTCTCTGCTGCTTCCCTAGCACCAGCCTCTCAACTTCCAGCCCCTAAGAAGTCTGACAGGTTCTATTAGGTGCTGGATGCTTGCAATTTCATGTACAAATGCCCTTCATCTGATCCAGTGGTGATTTCTGTGTCTACTGATAAACCTTCTAGGCTGTTGCCCTTTTCTAATCTCCATTCCTGGAACAAGGACAGGAGAGCTATGAAGAGTATTAATAAGAAGGTATACATTTCTTCTTCTTTAGTGTCCGGGCTATAAATTATCACACTCATATGACAAGATACATTTTCTCTCTTCTTTCCCAGATTGGGAAGATGGTCTCTGACATGCCTGACTCTGAGGATAAGGGCTCAGCTCTTTCCTTACTAGGTTCCACTTCTTACGTTGCCTGTCACTGTATAAAGTGCAGCTATGATGCAGTGGATGCCTTCTCTAGGGCTGCTGCCCCTGGCTCCATGAAGAGGTGCTATTCCTGGCTTTGCCTTCAAGCCTCATCAGATATAAAAGCAAAACTCCTGGATGCTCCTTTGGATAACCAAAACTTGTTTGACACTGCTGTGTTAGAGCTCTTGAAGACCTTGTAGGATCAGGGTAAGGTCATCAAAGATTTGAAGCACATCTTTGTTTCTCCCATTCCAAAGTTTTAGAGGAACTATCCTAGCAAAACTGCCTTTTTGCATACATTGCATAGACAGTCTGCCAAGGGTAAGAAGGCTGCTGTGCATGTATTTTCAATAAGCCTACTAAACATCCTGGACCCCAAAAGCAGACCTTTCCTGACAAGTCTGCCATTCATCTGACTTTCTACCTTCCCTTCCTGTCAGCCAGGTTCCCTTATTCTTCAGGCTTTGTTTCTTATCCATTTTGGAAAAAAATCACCACAGATATAGGTTCTTTGTTTTTTTTTTTATCAGGGAGAGTTACTTTATAACCTGGAAAACCCTTCCCTCCACCTCCGGTATTTCTCAACCTTCTGCAGAACAGCTTCCTCATTTTGAAGGGTCTTGTAGACCAAGGTACCATTCAACTGGCTGCACAGAACAAAGAGGGGTCTAGGGTTTTATTCAAGAATGTTTCTGTTCCTCAAGAAAGAGAGGTCTTAGAGACCTTACCTGGATCTTCTGAACACTTTTCTCATAGTGCCAAACTTCTGAATGCTTTCATTTCGTACTCTGCTTCTCCTGTCCCTGTCCCAGACCTTTCTAGTTTCCCTGAATCATTAAGGACACCTAGCGTCATATTCCTATCCACCCTCTATTCAGGAAATTTTTGCGTTTCTGTTTCTTCCTCTCATTTTCAGTTTTCTGTTTGCCCTTTGTGTTTTCAATGGCCCCTAGGGTATTTATCAAATGCCTGGCTCCAGTGGTTACCATTTGCTGGCTTCTGAGCATTCAGATTTTCCCTATCTGGATGACCTCTTGTTTTGGGTCCCATCCCAAACCAAGCTAGTGCATGATATTAATTTATCCAGCTTCTATTGCACAGCCTGGGGTTCACGGTCAAACTTCAGAAGTCAGTGTTGACTCCTCCTCAGGATCACATCTTTCTAGGCTGCAGGATACAAACTACTGTAATGCTAGCCTCTATTCATGTCATCAGGTTTTTGTGTCTCAATAATTTTCTTTCCTTGCTTCCCCTCTCCTGTCTTCTGGCCAGGGGGTTTCTAAGGGTAATAGGCTCATGGCTTGTACCATCCTCATGCTTCACTGGGCCAGGCATCATATGAGAAATTTCAGTGGTATCTCAGATCATTGTGGCTTCAGCACTGCCACATGCTAGACTGTCTGGTTTCTGTCCTCCCCTGTTTCAAACTGGAACTTCACTGGTGGATTTAACAGGTAACTTTCAATCCGGGTGCTCTCCAACCTCCTCAGCCATCCCAAGAACTCTTCACAGATACCTCAGAGCTGGGGTAGGAGTTACGTCAGGCACTTTGAAGGTTCAGAGCTTTTGGTCTCCTCAGCAGAGGACAGATCACATCAATTTATTTATTTTTATTTTACATTTGTTGACTAGGCTAGTCTAACTGGATACATGTCCATTTTCAGTAGAGGCCTGGGGAGAAAAGCTCCAAGCATAGGCAGAAATGTATTATACAATATTAATATAAAATATAGATTGTACTTAAGATAAATGTGTACACATTAGGGAAATGTGGGCTCTCATTCTGGCTCTTCAAACTTTCCACTCCCTCTGGGTGACAGGTCCCTTGTAGGTTTTTTACAGACAATACCACAGTAATGTTTGGACATCAACAAGCAAGGGAGCACAAGGTCTTACCTTCTTTGCAGACTAGCCCTTCAAGCCTGAGAAATAGCCATCAATCTGTAGGTGACCCTAAAGGCAGTCTGCATGCATTCAGAGTGCAATCTTGTGTCAGAGTCTCTCAGCAGGTCCAGGACACAGCCTCACGAATGGATGCTTCACAGAGATGTGTTCCTTGGCATAATTCATTGGTGGGGTATTCCTCAAGTGGATCTCTTTGGCTGCCACTCTGAACAGGCAACTCCCTCAGTTCTGTTCCAAAGTCCCAAGTCCTTTGGCTTGGAAAGTGGACACTGTGTCTTTCTCTTGGAAGGGAATGATGTTCTTCGTGTTTCACTGTTGTAGTCATCACATTTGGGTTATCTGCCTGCAGGTAGCCCTCAGCAGGCCTGAATACCAGAGTCTTCGGATTTCTGCGTCGGATGCTGTCACTTCTTCCATAATGTCAGGTCGTCAGGGGTATAAAGCATGCAGCCGACGCCACTGCATCAGTCTTTCTTGCTGTGTGGTGCCCGAAGCAGTAGCAGTTCGCAAGTGCCGGTCGGCTGACTCCTGAAATTTTCATTTTCGAGTTTCAGACCTGAAGTCTTCAAAAAGATAAGTACCCCATTGGGGATCCTTTTTTCTTGCTCTAACCGATGTCAGAAAAAATGAACAATTGTCTTGTCTGTGGAAAGCAAATACCTCATAGAGATTTTCATTCTTACTGCATCACCTGTTTAGGCCTAGACCACGACGTCCCTCGCTGTCAGTTTTGTGCCTTGTTCAACGCCCAAACTATGCATCGGGCTAGTTTTATAGCTAAAAACTTTCGTTCTTGATCTCTGTACTCTGAAATGGCTTCGTTAAGCCATCTAACTACCGATCTTCTGAAAAACGTAACGATAAAGACAGACAGACCGCATAGGTCCAAAACTGCCGATGACGCTTCCGATAAGCTAGTCGCCAATCTGCCGGTACTTAGTGAGGTGCTTTCGCAGCCCCTGATACCCGCTACTACAGATTCACAGGCCTCTACTCAGACCCATTGGGAGTCCGGTATGCCGTGAGATGCTTCTTCGACTATGGAACCTGTGGATGACTCTACCTTGGATGGGTCTGGAGCCGCTGTGCAGGCACCTGCTTCTGAGGGTGTATTCAGGCCTACGGATTTTCATATCAAACCAACAACTTCATTTCAAGCTAAGAATACTGAATTCCTCAGGCCTAAAGCTCACACTAAACCTAGAAAACTGATGACCAAAGCGCATTCTCAGCCCCATATGCCTCAAAAACAAATTATTAGAATGGCTGAAGACCTTATTACCTTAAGTAGGGGAAGCCAGCCTTCCTCCTCTAAGAGACGTAGAACTGATTTTCTTTCTGATTCTTCTGATCAGGAATCTGATATCTCTGTTCCTTCTGACTACCAGGATTTACCCTTATCTACGTATGCAGATTCTGATGCAGAGGATTCCATTCCCTCTGCTTCCCCTCCAGAGGATTTATCTTTTGATGAAACCTTGCATACCCTTAGGGAGCATTTCTGCTGGGAAAGCCAGGACTATTCTCAGTCCAAAAAGAGACTTAGGTAATTTTTAAACCTGCCTCAACACAGGCCTCTAGCTATCCCTCCTGTTCTAGAGATTGTAGATGATGTTTTCATGGAATCCAGCCTTAACCCAGACACTTTGCCTCCAGCTCCCAGGAAACCTGACAGTTACCACAGAGTACCCGACTCTCTCAAATTCCTTTTCAAGAATCCTACTGCAGATCCAGAGACCATTTCCCAAGGACCAAAAGGCATTAAGGCTACTACTGCCAAAAATCCTACCCCTTCTGATAGAGATTCTAGAGCTTTAGACAGCTGGGGTAAGAAGGTATATACTTCTGCTACTTTGGCCATTACTGCTTTAAATTGCCAGTTTCATATGTTAAAGTATCAGCAGCATATTATGGGATTAATTAAACAGAAAATTATGTTGATTCCTGACTCTGCTGAACACAAAGTTTACAAGAGTTAATGCATTCTGCTGACCAAGTAGGTAAATCTACTTTGCAATGTAGTTTTGATGCTTTAGAAGCATCTTGCAGGGCTTGCTGTCACTGGGTCTGTACTTAGAAGGCATGCTTGGCTTAAGGAACAAAACTTTCCAGATCATGTTAAAGCTAAATTACTGGATGCACCCTTACACCAAGAGAGCCTTTTTGGCAACAAAGCAGAAGTCCTCAAAAGGATGGAGGAAAAAGCTAAATCTATGCAAACTGTTAAAGATTTCTTACAAGTACAGCCACCTAGATTCAGTAGGCATTGGCCTTCAAAGAACTGGTCCTTTCCAGTCCCTTCCAAGCCTTCTCAGTCCAAACCCAGGAGCAGCAGAACTGGTCCTTTCCAGTCCCTTCCAGTCCATTCCAGGCCTTCTCAGTCCAAACCCAGGAGCAGCAGACCACCAAGACTTCTGTCTCAGGCTATGCACAGATCTAAGCAGTGGGGGGGCCCCACTTCCAAAGCAGGGAGTAGTAAGCCACCCCCCCTATAGAGAAATGGCACAATGACTTATCCTTAACTCTACCAAGCCTTGCTCAACTACTTGCTCCCTTAGGAGGAAAGCTCGCCCTGCGTGCAAAAAACTGGGCGCTCATTTCCCAAGATAAACGGGTTTTAAACACAGTTTCCCTAGGATACAGATTCCACTTCCACTCATTCCCAACCCCAAGTGGATGGCCAGACCTCCCCCCAAACCAGTGGGCGGAGGCCCAAAAACAAGTGCTCTCTCTCCTCAGTGTCAGGACTATTCGACTTGTCCCAGCAGAACAAAGGGGACAAGGTTTTTATTCGAGACTGTTCCTTGTTCCCAGAAAAGAAAACTGGAGTCCTATCCTGGACGTTTCTATTCTCAACACCTTTCTGGTGGTTCCAAAATTCAGAATGCTAACTCTTCAGCAGCTTCTTCCTGTGCTAGCCAAGGATGCCTGGCTGGCTACTCTAGACTTAAAAGAAGCTTACCTGTACATCCCAATAAGGGAATCCTGTAAAAGATTCCTACACTTCAGGGCAGGCTCCATGCACTATCATTTCTCTGCACTTCCCTTTGGCTTATCTACTGTGCCCAGGGTATTTACAAAGTGCCTAGCTCCTGCCATTGCATTTTGCAGGCAGATAAATATTCAGATTTACCCATACTTGGATGACTGCCTGATTCAGGCAGAGAGTCAGGACTTGCTATTACAGCACCTGGCATTTGTAGAGAGACTTCTAACCTGGGGTACACCATCAACGAGAAGAAATCACACCTATTACCCTGCCAACAGATTGTATTCCTGAGAGCAAGCTTGAACACAACTTCCCAGATGGCATTCCTCACTCCAGAGAAACAAGTTTATTTTACAACCTACTTCAAACTACTGGCCACAAAAACCCAGCTATCTGCAAGGAAAATCCTGCAACCCCTGGGGTTTATGGCCTCTTGCATTCTGTTAATTCCATATGCAAGACTGCATATGAGGAAACTTCAATGGTATCTAAAAAGTCTATGGTGTCAACATTCTCAGGACCTGGAAACAGTGATTTTTATTATTCCTTGTCTAAGGGCAGAGTTCCTTTGGTGGGCAGAGGCCTGCTACCACAACAAGGGACTCCCTTTCACTCTACCTCCTGCCGCCCAAACCCTAACAACAGATGCATCAGACTATGCATGGGGGGCTCGCATGGCAGGGCAGTGCATTCAGGGCAAATAGAACCCAAAACAGATGCACCTGCATAGCACTCAAAAAGAAATGTTAGCTGTACAGAATGCTCTGACAGCCTTCAAAGGCCTTATTCTTCCAGGACAACTATTGGTAAAGACAGACAACACCACAGTTACATGGTACATAAACAAGCAGGGGGGAACCCATTCCTACCCACTCTGCAGACTAGCCATGGCTGTGTGGAACACAGCCTTGAGCTACCAAGTGAACCTACAAGCTCAATTCCTGCCAGGCAAACTAAATTCACTGGCAGACGACTTAAGCAGAAATCTCATGGACCCACACGAATGGAAACTGGAACCCAAAATATTCAAACTCTTGAGGAACAAATGGGGGACACCAGAGGTAGACCTGTTTGCCTCCCCTCAGAACTACCAATTGAACAAATTTTGCACCAGAACTCCTCTCAGTCAAGCTTGGAAAGTGGATGCCCTGTCTTTCACCTGGGAAAGCCTCTCAGTTTATGCCTTTCCCCCACTGCCTCTCCTCTCGAAGGTTCTACTAAAGATCAAACAGGACAAGCCAAGGACAATACGGATTGTACCAGACTGGCCATGCTAGCACTGGTACCCCCTCTTGCACAGTATGGCACTGCTACAACCATGGCACCTGCCTCAGACCCCTTCCCTGCTGTCCCAGCAGGTGGGTCAGATTCTGCACCCTCAGCTTCAAACCCCAAACCTTGCAGCCTGGCTAATTCCCTGACCTCACCTCCAGCAACCCTTAGTAAGCAGGTGCTGGATGTCATTCTTGAGGCAAGGAGGCCTAGTACTAGGAAAGTCCTATTCAGAAAAGTGAAAAAGATACTGTTCTGGAGCCAGGCTCAGGGGATGGGCACAATGGTGCCCAGCTTACCTCTTATTCTAGATTATTTAACAGAAATGCTCCACAAGGGCCTATCTTTCTCTTCATTTAAGATTCATGCCTCTGCCTTAGCACATTATAATACTGAGCCACCCCTCTTCTCTCATCCCCTGCTAAAACAATTCCTTAGAGGGGCCAAAAATTTAAGACCCCCCAGAAAGGGCTCCCACTCCAGCTTGGGATCTTAACTTTGTATTGGAAAAATTCACTCTTCCCCCCTTTGAACCAGCTGCTACAGCAGAGTTGAAATTCCTTTCTTGTAAAACAGTTTTACTTCTACCCATCACTTCAGCAAGAAGAGTGTCTGAACTGCAGGCCCTCATGGCAGTGGAACCCTTCATTATCTTCCATGCGGGCAGGGCTTCCCTCAGGACTAATCCATCCTTTATGCCCAAGGTGGTGTCTAGTGTGGCTCTAAACCAATCCATTCATTTGACTACTTTTTCCCCTAATCCTCAGAGTAAAGGGGAAAGGATACTGCATTCTCTGGATGTACACAGCTTAGATTCTATTTGAACAGAACTAAGCCTCTCAGAAAATGTGACCAGCTGCTAGTTAGCTTTGCTACAGGGGCAGAGGGGAAGGCCATTTCAAAGCAAACCATTTCCAAATGGATAGCACATTGCATCCATTTCTACTACAAACACCATGGAAAACCTACACCACAGGGAATAAGAACACATTCCACCAGGGCTGCATCTACCTCTACTGCATTTCTCAGTGGAGCCCCTACCAGGGACATCCTGCAAGCTGCAACCTGGAGCTCTGTACATACTTTCACCAAGCATTACCACCTGCCTATCTTTTCTAAATCCAGAGCTGGATTTGCCACAGCAGTCTTACAGGGACTTATTGCTAGCCTAATGCTCTTTAACTACCTCCACCCTTCCTTAGCTTTGGGACTCAACCCAAATGTGATGACTGCAACAGTGAAACACGAAGAACATAGTACAGTTGTGTACACATACCATAAATGTAGATGTTCAAGTGTATTCACTGCTGCAGTCCTGGTTACCCTCCCTCCATCCCCCTGACTTCTCTTGACTTTTACCTTTCCTCCTTGTTTGGCATATATTATATCATGTGTATTTTCTTTTTGCTGGGGGTGTTCCATACCATATAATTGCTTTCTATTGTGGGGGCACCTGACATCTGGGGCAAGAAAAACTGATGTAATGGCGTTGGTTGCATGTTTTATACCCCTGACGACCTGATGTCATGGAAGAAGCTACAGCATCCGACGCAGAAATCCAAAGACTCTGGTATGCAGGCAGGCTGAGGGCTAAATGCAGGCAGATAACCCAAATGTGATGACGGCAACAGTGAATACAACTCTAACATTTACATTTATGGTAAGTGTACACAACTGTACTTTCCTCTATGCCATTCCTCCCCTTCCTTTTCTTCCCAAGATCAAGAAAGTCACTCCAAAAATCTTGTTGGTGACTGCCTTTTGGCCCAGATTGCACTCTGTTATTCCTTTTGGCTAGGGGCAGTCATCACAAGTTACTTTACCATATGGACCCTCTCACCAGGCAACAAATCTGTCCTCCGCCCTCACTTACCCACTCTTCAAGGAGTCGAATGGTAATAATGTCGAACACTCACGTGCGAAAACGCACAAGAACGAACTTGCTATTGTGGGGGGCTGTGCCCCCACCCTACACCCCCTGCTAAATATATATTCCAACTCCGAGGTCACACTACAGTGAGGAAAGGGCAAACATTCCAATCCTCACTGTACCGCAACCCCAAAAAAACAAGTTCATTCTCGTGCGTTTTCGCTCATATGAGCGTTCAACATTGTTACCATTCAGTATGGTAATATAGACCCTCTTCAAGTGACACACTGGGTGATAGGGGTTTGATTCCTTTCTGACGCCAGTTTTCTGAAGATGTTCTTCAGGTCCTGCAGAGTGCCAGATCATATAAGTCCAAGTTGGAGAGATTTTCTGTGTGGTGTCTTAAACATCGCCAGGATCTCTTTTCAGTGGTGGTCTCTTGCTTCTTTTCCACTTTTTTTAATTTCTCCAAGTCTTTTGGGTTTCTAATACCATGACGAGAATGGACCCCATTCCTAAGTCAAAGTACGATTAAAAGTTATGAAATTATTATTGTTTCAATCTTTGATGTCAGCCAGTAGTGCTCTTCGCAGCACCCGCAGTTCATATGGAGTTACATGTATTGCTAGCAAATCTAAATATAATTGTAAATTCTTTTTTTTTATAAGTCCCGTTGCTCCTACTACTATTGGAACTGTCTGGGTATCTTTCTTCCACATTGCTCTTGTTTCTGCCAGCAGATCCTGATATTTCAGGGGTTTTCAACAGGTATGCCGCAAGAGGTCAAGAGGTCTGACTCAAAAACGTGACTGCTCTCGTTTAGAAAAATAAGTCACTTAACTCCCACACTTCAGTTTCTTCTCTTTAAGCATACTTTCACCATACGCGCCTAACATATCAGAGATGTGATTGGAGATTGCAGTCAGGTGATTTTTTTTTTTTTTAATGACATCCTCCTCCAACCGCATCTCTGTTGCATATTAGGCACGTTGGTTAGAGCTGGATAGTTGTGTAACCACAAGCCATGAGGTGAAACTGTGAGCAGTGACCACTGAAATTGTACTACTGAGTACTCTACTAACTTTTAACATCTTTTGACCGGACATCATCAGCCAAAGGGGCAGAATACTGTGATAACAGAAACTGCACTGAGGTAAATGCAAGTAGTACTGATCTACCTCTCAACCTGTTATTTAAATGTTATATAATAAATAGTTGTAGTTGCAAAAATTGTCCATTGAATATGAAGTCTTAAACTAAAATGTCACTGATTGCCTGTCTTCATTCCAGCGTGATTTGCCAGAAAACCACAATTTTATTAGAAACTGTAAGAAAAAAAAATGGCCTGTAAAATCTGATTACTTTCTTGGGTGCCTGAACTGTATGGACCAGAACAGATAACGATTTCTGTCATGCCCAACCCCTTTCTCAGTGTGGTGGTAATATGGTCCTCATGGCGCCAAAGCGGGACATTTGAGAGCTTACTTGTTTGGCGCGCTGCAGCTGCTGCATGGGGAGCATTGGGCAGCCTACCATTGTAACAGTGTGCATGTTTGTATGTCTGGTATTTTTCTGTTTGCATGTCTGAGTGAGTGTGTGTAGGAGTGCAGAAGAGACTGTGTGTGTTTGTGTGTGTGTGTGTGTGTGTGTGTGTGTGTGTGTGTGTGTGTGTGTGTGTGTAAATGAATGTGCATATGAATGCAGAAAAGAAAGCGTGTGTGAATGAATGCAGAAGAGACTGTATGTGTGAGCGATCAAGAGAGAATGAGAGCGATCTGACGTGCGTGAACATGTGTATGAATGCAGAAGAGAAAGTGTGTGTGAATGAATGTGTGTATGAATGCAGGAGAGTGTGTGAGCGATCTGACGTGTGAATGTGTGTATGAATGCAGAAGAGAAAGTGTGTGTGTATGAATGCAGAAGAGAGTGTGTGAGCGATTGAGAGTGATCTGATGTGTGAATGTGTGTATGAATGCAGAAGAGAAAGTGTATGTGAATGAATGTGTGTATGAATGCAGAAGAGACTGTGTGTGTGAATGAATGTGTGTATGAATGCAGAAGAGACAGTGTTTTGTGAGATTGAGAGAGAGAGTGAGAGCGATCTTGCGTGTGTGAATGTATGACTGCAGAAAAGAGAGTGTATGTGAGTTAATGAATGCGTGTCCCTCCTGGCGGCAGCATTCATGGATGAACCATTGTCCAGTTTTTTTCCTTCTCAACCTCACTGAAGAAACAATTGAGGGCTTCTCATTCATTGATAACTTATATCAAATGAGAAGTTGTTTAATTATTAAAATGACATTTACACACCTATAAATATTCCAAGCATTTCTGATAGATTTGCAGGTCCAACCAGTTTGTAGCATCCCTGCTGCTGAGCTTTCATTACTCATTAGATGACTTGGAGAGGGTAGTTTACCAACTGTAGCCAACTAATTGGGAGACAAATACGCCTTGTAGGGTAACATAAATTGCTGATGCATGACTTTTGAATATGACAATATTTTGCATGTATTATTCAAGGTAATCTGACATTCAGGGTTGGTACTTTGCATCTTGAGAGCTTCAGTAGTTGAGAATATGAATATGAATATTAGCACAGAAAATAGAATTTATAAAATAGTTAAATAAAAGTTATATAATTTTCCTGGAGGTAATTAATTGAAGAACATACTGGATGAAATGTATCTTTGTTGTACGTAAATAATGGCGTAAGCTTGGCTGTGGCACTCCTAATCAGGTTTGGCAAAGGATAAGTTGACTTTTAAAGAGCCCTTTTGATAATATTGCCTTATTAGTGATATCATTTTTATCTATCGGATGGATCAATGAAATATCAATAAGCACTGTAAAATGTTTGGCTGTTAGTGGTATGTTATTAATAGTAATATTCAGATCGTCTAAAAGAGCTTGTGATAAGAGAAATTCATTGACTATTTTTCAACAATAAACTGCGGTGGTGGTGCTGCGGTAGTGCTGTCGCCTGACAGTAAGACATTGTCTCATTCGATTCTCAGTTAGAGCGTCTTCTGTCTGGAGACATACGTGAATGGGCGTACCTTCGTTGAAGGTTGTGCATCAGGGCTGGCAACTCGGCACATAAAAATCTACTGCCAATCATTAGTGGACCGGAGTTCCACTGTGGCGACCCCTAACCGGGAAAAGCCAAAAGACACAACAAAAAGTGAATGAAAATCTAAAAGAACTTTTGATATCTATAGTTTAGTATTATAAAACTTATAAATATCTGTAAAGTTGCTGTAGTTAGCTGGTATAAGCAGATATGTAGGGAGGTTGGTTTGTGCCCTGGTAAGTGCTGCCAATTTAGTACCACAGCCCCTCATAAAAAGTTGATGACCAAAGAAAGTGCTGTCAGAGTTAAAGATGAACTAGACACTCTTTGCCATCCTTTTCTACCAACTGATGGGGAGATAAATAGGCATAAAAACATGCACACACACACACAGTCTGCTCCACGACATTCAGAATGATCACAGTGAAATATGTAGATGACAGTAGCGATGAGTTCTATCAATGCCCATGTATGCCCCCTTTGAAAATCCACAGTGCGCCTTTAGACAGTTCCCTTATTTGAGATAATCCTGTCCACCTATTCCCCAATTTTGCATGTGGCAATCAAAGAGGTTATAACCTGCACAGGGATATGCTTCTACACAGTCATTTTGTTGTTAGACCAAAAAATATTAGATTTCTTAACAGGGGGTTTAACTCCACAGAGTGCTTGTAATATATGTAAATATGTGATGGGACATCAGTGGTGGTAGGTTTATTGTCAGTAGTATTTTTAGTTGTGTTAGTGAAAGGGTAATATATATTGATGAAAACAAAAGACCTTTTAAGGCAAAATTACAAGAGCATATTAGAAACAAAACTAAAAAATAAATAAAAAATGAAAAGTCCCTTTGCAACTCATTTGTAAGTATGCACTCGGGTGTGCGTGTGATGATTTATATGCCACAGCACTGGAAAGTCTTTATATGAATGATAGGAGGGTAAGCATTTGAAGAGTTTATCTCTATTTAAGAAATCTATTTACATTTTGAAAATTGGCATTTGAAACCTGGAGGGCTGAATTTAGAGTGCAATTGAAAGTGTTTCTTGTATAATTAGCTGTGAATTACCTTTAATTGATGTATTGTGACGATTGATGGTTTGTAACTAAGTCTTTGTTTTGATTTTTATCTAATGTTTCTGAAGGCTTCTGCTGAGGTGCCAGAGACATGATAGTTTCTTTTATCCATTTTCTTTTTCTTTGCCATTTTATAATGTGTAGTGCAACCCACTGCACCCCTCCAGCTTTTTCCCAATTGGTCAGAAATTGCCTCTGTTGACTCCCAGGGATCTGTATTAGGTCCTTTACTCTTCAATTTTGTATTTTCATTTATCTAATAATACATATCGGGTGTCCAAATATTTTGATGACATTGAAAATAGATGCAATTTCAATTATTGTGAGTGGCTATATATTAAATTCAACTCTATGTCCTGGTGACATACAAGTGGCTGAAGAATTATGGTTTCTATATAAGTATTAAAAAACTAGTGTTTTGTCCTTTTATCCATCTAAACATGCAGTCAAATTCAACTTGCGCTAAGATATTGAGATTTTTGAGTTTAATGACTTAAGTTCTTTGCATAACACACAATTTAGACTTTAGGAATAATATTTGTTAAGTGAAGTTAAAAGCAATGCTACTTCATGGGACTGTTATTAAAACAGTTTGTCACTAGATTAGTTGAATTATTTTTTTCTTCATATTCCAAAGGAAATCTAACATTACCGGAATATATTCAAAGAAAGTACATCAAACATGTTACTGAATGCCAACATTTATGTTATTAAGAATGGTTAAAGAGGTTTATGTTGCATTCCGTAACTTATCATTGGTTATTTGTCTGGCATGTCATACAGTGTATGCTGAACAACTTGGCAAAAGAAATGTGGACAAACACTAAAATAATATTTTATTTGGGGGGGGGGGGGCAAAGGTCCAACAATCAGCCAGTTCTGGTTGAGCATTTGCAAAAGTTCATTGTAGTGAATGTTGATATGGCCATTGAGATCCATTATAAGGTCTTAAGTAAAGATTCTGTGTTGACTTCCTGGCTCTAAGTTGTGTATGCGTCTGTCATCTCACATGAACCATGGTACAGTATTGTGAGTTCTTTGATTTAAGATGGACAG
Organism: Protopterus annectens; assembly: GCF_019279795.1. Taxonomy (NCBI): domain Eukaryota; kingdom Metazoa; phylum Chordata; order Ceratodontiformes; family Protopteridae; genus Protopterus; species Protopterus annectens. Next base: position 381,520,751 of record NC_056725.1, read on the forward strand.
GATGAAGGTTAAAGTAAAGATGGTGCTGTAGTTGCTTGTTTACGACAAGCTTCTGTTAAATAAACATTATTTTTTGAGCACACTAAGTTTCCTCAAAAGAAATTCTTATATTTGTCGTAGGAAATCACAACAGTAGAGAATCAGATGAAGGTGTTCCAGATGGGTGAGTAGGCATAGCAGCCACTTCCTACCTTGTCACCCAGTCGTCTTTGTGTAGAAATATGGGTACTTCACCACAAAGCTTGCTGTATCAGCTCTAGTATTGGCCCTGGTGCACTTGAGCATTCAGTGGTTCATATCGCTGTCATTTGTCTTGTTCTTGGTTTGAGTTTGATATTCTCGATTATGATTAATTTATCACTCTGGTTTCCAGAATGCATTTGACATCCCGTAGGTTGGATCCTTTTTCAATCAACTAGGCTTGTAACATTTTGCTTGGATGTCTTGCATTCAGTCCTTCATTTACCAGTCTGGTCTGCATAAGTCAAGTGTTTTCATCATTATTAGAGGCTTGAGTTATTCCTATTCTTAAGAAGGCTGCTTTGGATGCTGGTAATATGAGTAATTACAAACCTTTCTTAAATAACACTTTGTTGGTAGGGTTCTTAGAAGGTTGTGTATGTGAACCTGGAGTCTGATTATATTTATCAACCATTCTAGTCTGATTTTCATTCTAGGAATAGCACAAACATTGCCCTGGTTGGGGTATGTAACTATCTCCTAACGATCAACAGTCAATATTGTTACTCTGTGCTGGTCCTTTTAATTTTGACTTCAGCTTTTGACACAGTGGACCATCATGCTGGTGGACCTTTTCACCCATTTTGTAGTATATGTGGTTTTGTACAGCAGTGGTTTGCATTCTACATTTCTGGTTATACTCGAGTTGAATTTAGAGCAAATATATGCTTACCCTTCCTGGACAAATTAGTCAAGGGAGAGGTTTAAAGTTACTATCATTGTTATGCTGATGGCATACAGTCGTACCTGTACTTCTCATAGAATTCTTTGCCATCCTTGCTTAGGAGTAGGACTTGAAATGCTTCCATAATTTGATGATTAATAAGTGGTTAAAACTCAATAGCACAATATGGTTGCTGTGGCCATTTGTACCACCATTTATAAATCTTCAGCTGTGCCCAGATGTCGTCTGCAGTGCTGACAGACTAGAATTTACAGATGGTAGCTCACTGGCTCACCTTTAGTGGCCAGGTGGCAGATATGGTTAAGACTTTATGCTATCAGCTGAAGAATACCTCCATAATTAAGTACTTTATTCCACCAGTTAATTTGCCTCTGATTGTGTATGTTGTGGCCTTTTCAAGGCTGGATTGATGTACTGCTCTATAGCTGGAGCTTTCAGATACTGAAAAGGATAAGCTGCAGTTTGTGCAGAATTCTGCAGCCCGGCTACTTAGTAGGGTAGTGTTAGGGCAGTAGTACTTGTATATAATTTGATGTATTGTATGGTAATGGAATGTTGCCTTTATCTGAACATCCTCTGCATTTCTGATGTGTGGTTGTGTTTGGCAGTTAAATAAAAATGGCTGCAGTGCATATTAATGAGGATGGACGTATTCCTGGTATAATTGAACAATGCTGAATTCATTGTACAATTTAACAGTCAACACATGAAGCCACTACTGTTACTGGACAATTTTATCTTATGTTTGGAAACATAATAAATGACAACTGATGTTGGGCTTGCTAATGTATAGGCTTAATAAAAAGTTTAACAGAAGCGTTATTATATTGGTATTGCCAGGTGAGGAGTTGCAGCATTCTACCAGTCGTTCGTCCCTCTCTAACATAAATGGCAAGCAGGCTGGGTATTCCATTTTGAATTTAGATCCTTTACACATAGAAACACATCAGGATGAATAGAAGCATCATAAAATAAAAATTAACTGGTTAACAGACAGACCTTACATACATACATGTTTACATCTCATCAGCTTACTTTACTACAAAATAGCAGTCAGGCTCGTACATGTTCAGTATTTATATGCTTCTGCAAGCTCTTGGATAGCTTCTTACACACACACTGATCTACAATCCTCCCTCTTAAAAAGATTGCCTTTAGTAAAAATAACATTATGGTTACACATGCATAGCTAGACATTACAAACAAATACAATGTTTATGTCCAAGTTGCCGTGTATATGTTACTGATTTTTTGTTATTTATTTGATTGCTTGCTTATTTGTTGGTGAGTGAGGACTTAAATGAGTTTGCTACTTGTGTCCTGAACAAATTGTTGTTTATCCAGGAAAACAATAAACTGGCACATACTTTTTCTCCGACTTTGTTTGCTTATGTTTGACACACGTGTGTCTACTACACTGCAGTAAGAAAAGTTGGAGAAATAGCAAAGCTGTTTGTGATTGCCAGTGAAGAAAGTGGTGAATGAATTTCTATAAATTTGGCATAATATTTCCATTAGTTATGTTGGCTTATTTTTATGACTGGATTTAACAGGTTGTTGCATATTTATACTGTAACAAGCAAAAGAGTATATTTCTAGGCAACAGACACAATTCTGATTTCCCTTTATTGATTCTATTTAAGTAACTAGTACTAGTGTATTATCTTAACAAGCTTTGAGACTGTAGGATCTCTCAATGATTCACACATTTTGTCACACATCTATGCCAGTAGTTGTTAGCCATAACATTAAAGTGGTAAAGTGGCAACTTTTTGTACAGATGGCTTACTTTTTAAATATTTAGTATGAAATGGCATATTGTCTGGTAACAGTAATGAAGGAAATAGCCATTGTGCATCTAAGGCAGAACATGCGGGCTTTGTTTGCTAGATGGTTTAGATGCTGTCATTAAATACCATAGGGTTGTTAATGAATAACTTGAGAAGAGACTTTGAACTATGATGTAGTGAAGCGAAATCTTGAAATGCTGAGATTGATGTTAAACTGTTTCCCCTTAAAGTGCACCACAGTATCAGCAATCTGCTACACATCAGGGGAGCAGAACCCACAACTTTCTGCACCATTTGTGTTCATATCTTCTACATTAAGCCCAGTTCATTTAAAAGACATGCACTAGATTCCACCAGAAATGCATCGTCACCCCTCATTTCTGATGTTCATAGATTCTGTAGATTGCAAGGGTGTCCACTATGAGGACTACTACAGTGCATATTTCTTGTTTGCATATCGTGTTCTATTTTCTGTCTTGTCCAACAGTGACTTCAAATAAACATTCAAGTGATTTGCTGCTGAATGTGAGATAAGATAAAAATCAATTACAGCAAATCTGAAGTGATAATACCATCCTGGAAAAAAGTGTTTTGCTCTTTTCAGGTGTGTCTTTGTGAGGTGGGGGGCACCTGCAACATAGTGCAGTGGCTGCAGTCTTGCAAGTGCTGACTTACAGCAAGAATTCTGGGCAAAGGTATATTAATAATGGGGGGACAAAGGGCCAAAACATAGGGATAGATGTTAAACATTGTTCCTATAAACTTAGAAAATTGCTGGAATGACAATTTTACGTTATATATTTTCTGAAGGATATGAAGTCTGAAACTGAGATGTCTGCCATTATTTATAATTATTTAGTGATTTCAATCCTCAGTGATTTGACAGATAACCACAAGTTTTATGAGGAATGGACCAAAAATAAGAGGCAAAATTTGGACATTTTAGTCTTATACAGGAGCAAAGCTTTACAAAACATAGCATTATCAGGGACGAGATTTACTGTGCATTGGATGTTTTGAGTTTGTATGCATAGAAATTTATGGATGGTGAACTGGTTGAAATTGTGTAAGATTTATTTCATTGTAACAGTTTAGTTTTGACTGGTAAGAGGTTTTTTATTATTTTTTAAACTGAGTTTTTTTTTATTTTTATATACCGTTCAAATTAAGATGGACAAGTTTATAATAAAAAAACGAAAATTAGAAGACAGTGAAGGCAGTGATGGTACTACGTCGAGTGTTGCTTTGCCCAGCCCCAGCACGTCAGCAGCCGATACTTCAGTTAGTACCTTAATTGGCACTGGTTCTTTTAAAGCTAAATTATAAAGTATTGATCGCCATTAGGATGAAGATTTTGTCATTTGGCTTTATATCAAGTGAAGACAATCCCCCACATCCCACATGTAATTTGTGGTGAAAAATTAGCAAATGAAGCTATGGTTCCAAGTAAATTCAAAAGACATTTGCAAATTAAACGTTCTCACTTGTGCAAAAAGCCGGTTGAATATTTTAAAAGACTTGTAGTGGATAACACTAATCAAGCAAAAAGATGGACTAAATTTGTAACGGTATCAGAAGTAGCCCAAGAAGCAAGTTACGCAATTGCAGAAATTGTTGCTAAACAAATGAAATCTCACACAGTTGCAGAATCTGTAATTTTACCAGCATGCCAGAAAATTGTAAATATGTTTGGCGAAGAACATGAAAAGGAGGTTTTAAAAATTCCAGTGTCAGATAACACCATTTGTCGACGTATTCAGGATTTGTCCCAAGATGTTGAGTTGCAAGTGATATCTCACATTAAAGAAGTAGATACATTTGTTATTCAGCTGGATGAATCAACTGATGTGACTGGCAAAGCTCAACGTCTAGCATTCAGCAGATTTATTTCTAAAGAAGAGATTATTGAACAGTTTTTATTTTGTAAACCACTCCCATTAACAACGAGGGGTCAAGATATCTTTGATGATGATGATAATTACTTCAGTTGTCATAACTTGTCTTGGGATTCCTGCATCAGTATTTGTACGGATGGTGCCCGTTCTATGTCAGGAAGTGTAAAAGGATTTGTTACACTGGCTCAAAAAAAGAATCTAGAATTACTTTTACTCATTGTTTCCTACACAGAGAAGTACTAGCATCAAAATCGTTGGTACCTGAGCTGCAATAGGTACTAGATGAGACTGTCACAATTGTCAGTTATATCAAAAGCAGGCCGTTAAATTTGAGACTGTTTGCAGCACTATGTTCCTCAATGGAAGCTTTTCACACGCAATTGTTACTGCATACAGAAGTTAGGTGATTATCTTGTGGTCAAGTTCTATCAAGATTTTATGAACTAAAGGAGGAAGTTCTAACTTTTTTGACAACTCAACAATCTCAGCACATTTTCTCAGTGATGCAATAAGGTTGCATTTCTTGCTGATTTATTTCAATCTTTGAACACAGTTAATGCAAGTATGAAAGGACAGCTAGAAAATATTCTTACTTCCACTAACAAATTAATGCTTTCAAAGAAAAGCTAATGCTTTGGGAAGAAACAATCAGAAGAGAGAATGCAGTAGAAATGTTTGAGCTAACAAAAAGGTGCAAACTGGATGGAAATTGTATAGATCTAATTTTACAAACATTAAGCTTACTTAGTACAAATACTGAGAAATATTTTCCCTCAGTTAACATGTTATCCTTGGATTGGATGAGAGATCTGTTTGTCTTAAGTGCATGCAAATCTAAATATTACAGAAGAGGATGAGCTAAGAGATAAGAAATGATAGAGGATTAAAACTTAAACATACAACAACAGATACTATTTCATTTTGGCTATCTCTTAAAAGTGAATTTCTCAATATTACAAAAAAAAGCAATAGAAGCACGTCTTCCTTTCTCCACGTCTTATTTGTGTGAATCAAGCTTTTCTGCAATGAATAATATTAAGAACAAGAACAGATCGCGTCTGGAAACCCTGGAAGACGACTTGAATATGCCTTTCCAAAATTCAAGCTTGCACAAAACATATTGTAAAACAATGTCAATCTCAGATTTCTCATGAAATATTAAATGCAAGTAAGACAAGAGGAAAAGATTGTAAGAACATTGAGTACTTGTTTGCTCGGCCCCAGCATATCAGCAGCTGATACCTCTAGTACCTTAATTGGCACTGGTTCTTTTAAAGCTAAATTAAAAAAAAATGGTTCACCATTACAATGAAGATTATTTGTCATTCAGCTTTTATATCCAGTGAAGATAATTCACCATGTCCCACATGTGTAATTTGTGGTGAAAATTGAGCAAAGGAAGCTATGGTTCTAAGTAAATTAAACAGACATTTGCAAACAAACCTGTCTCACTTGTTCAAAAAGCCAGTTGAGTATATTAAAAGACTTGTAATGGATAACAATAGTCAAGCAAAAAGATGGACTACATTTGTAACAATATCAGAAAAAGCCCAAGAAGCAACTTATTATGCAATTGCAAAAAATTATTGCTAAAATAATCTGACACAATTGCAGAATCTGTAATTTTGCCAGCATGCTGTAAAATTGTAAATATGTTTGGCGAAGAACACACAAAGGAGGTTTTAAACATTACAATGTCAGATAACACCATTTGTCGATGTATTCAGGATTTGTCCCAAGATGTTGAGTTGCAAATGATATCTCACATTAAAGAAGTAGATATGTTTGCTATTCATTCTGGAAGAATCAACTGATGTGACTGGCAAAGCTCATCCTCTAGCATTCAGTAGATTTATTTATAAAGAAGAGATTATACAACAGTTTTATTGTGTCAAACACTCCCACAAACAATGAGAATGAGAGGCCAAGATATTTTTGATGCTAACTACTTATCAGAACATAGCTTGTCTTGAGAGTTCTGCATCAGTATTTGTACGGATGGTGCCCAAGCTGTGTCAGGAAGTGTACAAGGATTTGTTACACTGGCTCAAAAAAGAACCCTAGTATTACTTTTACTCCTCCTTTCCTCCACAGAGAAGTACTAACGTCAAAAATTATTGGTACCTGAGCTGAAAAAAGTACTAGATGAGACTGTCACAATTGTCAATTATTATATAAAAAGCAGGCCATTAAATTCAAGACTATGTGCAGCACTATGTTCCTCAATGGAAGCTTCTCACACACAATTGCTAATGCGCACACAAGTTAGAACTCAACCATGAGATAACCGCCTATCAAGATTTTATGAAGTAAAGGAGGAAGTTGTAATTTTTCTGACACAACAATCTCAGCACATTTTCTCAGTGAAGAGGTTTGGTGCAATATGGTTACTTTTCTTGCTGAATTATTTCAATCTTTGAACACACTTAATAAAAGTATGCAGGGTGAGCATGAAAATATTCTTACTTCCACTGATAAAACTAATGCTTTGCTTTGAGAAGAAAGAATAAGAAGAGAGGATGCAGTAGAAATGTTTGATCTAACAAACACTTCCTTTCTCCATGTCATATTTGTGCGAATCAAGCTTTTCCACAAAGGACAAGAATAGATTGTGGCTGGAAACCCTGGAAGATGACTTAGAGCATACCTGTCCTAAATCCGACCTCACACAAAACACAACGTCAAGCTCGGATATATCATTAAATATTAAAGACAAGTAAAACAAGAGGAAAAGACTTCTTAAATCAATCAAAATTATACCTATTTTTTGTCGCTTTGGCAAAAAATGTAATATATTTTTGGTGTTCCCTGAGATGTTTGTAATAGGTGTATGTGTGCCATGAGATGAAAAAGGTAGAACATCACTGTGATATTTTATGACTTTGTCTCTCTCTCTGTATGCAAGACACTGTAGTCACTGGGTGTGGTAATTTCAATGCTTTCCCACCTGTATGAACTGCTACATGGTGACTTAGCATATTTTTCAGTGAAAGCTCATTTGCCGCATTCTCTGCCAGTCTGCCACTAAATCCTCCTCTGGTCACTAGATTTGCAGTTGAGCAATTTCTTCCTTCTTGAGATCTTAATTTTATTCTTGAAAAATGCATCTAAGCTCATTTCAAGCCTTGTGGGAAGACTGTTTTATTGATTGCTTGAACCTCAGCCAGAAGAGTTTCTGAACTCCAGTCCTTGATGGTGATCCCTCCTTTTTTGTATTTTTTATGCAGACAAGGTGTCTTGCTGACCTGTCCGTTAATCAGTCTACCAGCTTCCTTGCTTTTTGTCCTTCTCCAATCTGCTAGTGAGAAGGCTCTTCATACCTTGGACTTAAATAGACAACTCAGATATTACTTAGACAAAACAAAGGTCTTTCATAAATCTGATTAGATTGTTGTTTCTTTTCATATCGGGACATTGGGTTTGTCCATTTCTAAGCAAACCATCTCCTTCTGAATTTCCAAGGTAATTTTTTTTTTGTAATACTTTACTTGGCACACATTTGTCTGCTCCTATTTGGGCTCATTCTACTAGGGCAGTGGCTTTCTTGGAGGGCTTTCATTAAGGGTTTGGATACCAAATCTTTCCTTGAAGCTGCTACTTGGTCTTCTGTTCACACATTCATTAAACATTACAAACTGGATGTCATTTCCAGAGCTAGGGCAGGATTTTCCAAGGCTATTCTTCATGAGTTTGTGGATGGCTCCTCCTTGCATTCACAGTAGCTTTTGTACTCTCCCGGAGGTGGTGAATACTGCATCATTGATATGGAAGGGTGTTGTACAGTTGTGGAAAATTGTACCATAACACTAGATGTCCTATTCACTGTTGCAGTATTCATTCCCTCCCACCCACCCACTTTTTTTCTTTTCCTCTTTTACCATGGGTGGTACATTCTTTCTGGCTGAGAGGTTCTTCTTCCTGTCTTCCTGTTTCTGGTTGTTCATGATGTCCTTTCCACTGGGGGGGGTCCTTGTTTTCCTGGGGCTCTTCAGTTCTGGATTGAGAGTATATGTATGTCACCTTTATGCCCTACAATTTTGTGGGGAGCATATGTTTGATGTACAACACTCCTAGGTAATAAAGGCTTTGGTGTACTGGCTGGACGTTGGACTATCCTTGACAGGAGATTCCAGAAGTGACGAATACTGCAACAGTGAACAAAAGGACGTCTACTGTTATGGTAAGATTTGACACAACTGTACTTTCTTGGACACTAGCACTAGAATGCTTATTCTTCAGCCATTTGGATATGCCTTTCTCTCCATACTGCTGTGACTGCAACCTGGAGACATTTCTCACAACTCACCCAACATCTTGTTCATGTTTGCTGTGACCTCATCTGAGCCTGCTCCTGTCCCTGCGTTCATTTTCCTCATTGCCATTGTTACTTCTTGGGTGGGCTCCTTTTTATCATAGACTCTGTGTGGGGCAATACAGTTGGAAAATGGTTAAGGTCTCCTCCTCCCACACAGAAGATACAAGATTTGATCCAAACCAATGGACAATACCTTTGTGGAGTGTTCATGTTCTCTGTGTCTTTGAGGTTCCTCACAAAACATTCTTGTTTCCACCTCATATTTGTTGACAGCAGCAGATTCTAGATGGTACCTGTCAAGGAAAAAGTTGTATAAATCAACAGCTTTGGGTATAGACTGTGGTGATCATTATCCTGTAGCTCAAGCATGGATTAGTCTGCATGCTGACAGGGCTAGCCACTTGATATTGTAAAAAAATGGATATAGGTGATATGATCACATTAACTAATGATCTGATGTTGTCTCTCTCATTCCTCCTCACGGTTGGGTTATGGATCTGACTTGGCCACATTTTTACAGACTAAATTCCAAGTCTTGAGCTCCTCCCACTTCCCATAAAGCACTGTCCCCTAACTCCCTCAGATTTCGTTTGCTGCCAGTAGTGTCAGACATGGTTTCTCGAGTCTTGAGCTTTTTGCCACATTTTTGCAGTAGAATTGGTATCTTTACTTCCAAATGTTCAGATAAGTGCCTTTTGATTTTCCTCCTCTTCAGTAGTAATGTAAAGCTAGAATCCCTTCCTTTTTCTTCCTTGTCTGACAGTTGGGCTTTGCCCATGCTTTCTGTTCTCCTCTTCTAGCCATTGGTTTTTAGGCTTTCCCTGTTGTTGTAATTATTGTTATTATTTAAAAAAATAATTATAGGTAGATATATAGTTTGTTTTGCTAATTTTGATTAGATCTGTTATATAGTGATATAGTGCCTGTGTTTTGGTTGTTCCTTTTTTGCACCTGCTGGTTTTTAAGAGTTGCTCTGATTGCAGTTGAAAATTCCCACATTTGGATGCACATACTTTTTGTATTTATTGTCTTGGCTCTGAACATCTGCAGTCAGCTTGCTCTATCTGCAAGAGCTTCACTCCTAGGGCTGTCACCACCCGCAAAAATAAGTTAATTCTTAACGTCCTCTTGCCTGCTTCAAGTTCCTCTCCAGGGGCTCAACCCCCCTCCAAGACTGTGGCAGTGTCTTCTGACTCCAAGAAGTGCCCTCACAAGTCCTCAAGGGCACCTTCAGAGCCACCCTCCAAAATTCAGAAACCTTCAGATCCAACTACTTTAGATCTCAGACCCACATCTGCTCCGGTGGACCCAAAGCACTTTTTGGATCCAACCGGTACTTGTCTAATCTCCAGTTCTCCTGAAGCCACTCTTTCTGCTTCAGATCCTAAGATTATGGATCCAGTAGCTGGGGTCCACATCGGTGCTGGATATTGAGGCTGCTCCTTTCCTTGGGTTGCAGCAGACACCCGTCTGGCACTCCAGGTCCCTGTCAGTGGCTTCTTCCAGGTCTTCTAGGAGTCTTTCAGATGTCAATGTGGACAGGATGATCAAGAAGATTCTCAAGACTCAGATCTAGTTGGGGGTCTTCTCCACTCCATCCCCTCTGGGATCTGCGAGTGTTTCCCTCCAAGCTTATTCTCCTTCTCCGATCAATCCTTTGGTATTAGAGTCTCAGGATCATAGCCAACTGAGAGAGTTGGGGTCGAGTATGAGAAGCTACCCTTCCTCCACTCCGACCATTGCCCTGACTTCCTCTGCTCCATTGCTGCATTGTCATTGTATCGCAGCAGGTCTTGGATCTGGGATGTCCCCTTCAGATCCAGAGGGGAGGGGTTTGGCTCCTACTATGTTGTAGCTGTCTCTTCCTCTCAGTGCAGACAACTCTGATCTGATTCTACCTGTAACCCAGGGCTTGGGGATCCCTACCCTTTCTTTTTCAGTAGCCATGGTTCCTGTGGAATGGGGAAAGGATTCACCATGTGCCTCAGCATTCCCAGTTGTAGAAAGGGCCTTCTCTTGCCAAAGGGATCCAGTCTCTCTGAGCTTATGACCCTTCCTGCCAACTCCCCTTGGATCAGAGACTTGAGCCTGTCATGCCTGCCAAGAGTCGGGGGGTAATTCTTCTCTGCACCCTAACACCTGGAATGATGTAATGCAAAACAAATGAGTGATAAAAATTATATCTGGAGGTTATTATATCCCTTTTCTCCTTCCTCCACCAGAGAGGTCAGAGAGACACTGTGATGTTCCACCTAGTCAGTGGGAGTACACAGTAGCAAAAATTCTAAATCTACTGCAAAAAGGAGTCATCCAGGAGATCCCAACTGAACAAAAAGGATTTGGAACTTACTCTTGCTTCTTTTTAGTGCCAAAGAAAACTGGGGACCTATGATCCATTTTGGATCTAAGCAAATTGAATTTGCTCATAAAGAGGGCAAAGTTCTGAATGGTGACAGGCCAGTCCATTCTACTGCTGCTGCAGAAGGACAACTGGTTGTGCTCAGTGGGCTTAAAGGACTCGTACTATCACATCAAAATAGACACTCCAGAAATCATTAGCACTTCCAGCTGGGGGCCAGTCACTTCCAATTCAGAGCTCTGCCCTTTGGACTTACCACAGCCCCCAGGGTGTTTACCAAATGCATGGCAGTAGTTGCAGCTCACCTGAGACTGCAAGGATTCTGGGTGTTTCCATATTTGGATGACTGGCTCTTCACTGCCCCAACTGGACATCAACTACTCCAGGTCAGGGATTACTTCTTCAACCACCTGGGCATCACCAAAAACCTGACAAAGTCGAAACTATTCCCATTTCAGTTTAGAATTTATCAGAGCTTCCTTGGACACAGTGAACCAGATTGCAGCTCTACCCACTCATCGTGTACAGCCTTTGAGAGTGCATGTTCAAGCCGTCTTAAACCGGTCTTCTCCATTGGCAAGGCTGATACTTCAGGGACTCCGATCTTCTGATCTATGGCAGCTCCTATTCCCTTAGTCCCAATAGCAAAGTATTTTATGTAAGTACTTCAATGGACTCTGGATGCTCAGTGGTCTATTCTCTGCCAGCCTCTATCTATTCCTATCAAATTGACTTTGGTTTGCATTAAACATCTCCAGTGATGGTTGCTGTCAGACAACCTGACGATCGGCAGACCTTTCCACCTTCCTTCCCCCTCAGCCATGGTGACCATGGATGCTTCCCAGTTGGGAGGGGGCATTTCAAGGGAAAGATGATCCAAGGTACGTGGTCCCGCATGGAGACCAGGTTGTATACCAGTGTTCTGGAGATGAGAGCAGTCTTATGTTGCAAGCTTTTCAGGATGTTCTCCTTCTAGGAACCATTGCGATTCACACAGACAACATGATAGTGGTGTGAAGCATCAACAAACATGGATGAACCCGCTCTTACCCATTGTACAGAGAGGCCATGAGGGTCTGGGAATGGGTGATGTCTTCAGACCATTTTCTACTTGCAATTCACATACCATGGAAATTCAACATCCTGGCAGACAAGCTCAGCATGTCCATTCTGGCACCTTACAAGTGGTCATTCAACCAGTCAGTAGCAGACTTAACCTTCAGCCACTGGGGCCAGCTCTGCTGTGACCTGTTCACATCCTCCCAGAATAACAAGTGCGGCAAATACTTCTCTCTGATACCCCCTCCGGGGAGTCCCTGAGAGATGCTCTGGTTCACAATTGGTGCCTCAGTCTCCTCTACGCTTATTCCCCTCTACCCTTGATCCCAAAGTTTCTTCAGAAAGCAAAACATCTGAAGTCCTTGGTAATCCTCATTGCCCCCTATTGGCTTTGTCAGATTTGGATCCCCTTCCTCTGGTCTCACCTGAAATATTCTCCATGGATACTGGAACCTAAACAGAACCTCTTTTTTTTTTTTACCTGATAGAGGGTTTTCACCCCAATCTGATATCCCTCAAACTGACTGCTTGGTTTCTCCACTTCCAGTGATTGTTCGAAGGTTCAGGCGTGCTTCCCCCATCTGAGACATTATTCTAGCTTCCCAAAAAACTGCTACCAAGAAATTCAGTGGGAGTAAATGGAAGAGGTTTGTCTTCTGGGCCTCTAAAGAGAATATTGACCCTTTTTCAGTTTCGATTTCAGCTATCCTTCTCTTTCCTGCTTCTCTTTTCAAAGAAGGACCCAGTTTCTCTAATATTAAACTTCAATTGGCAGTCATCTCTAACTTCCATTTGGGTAATGTTTTCAGTTCCCGTACAACCTACAAACTGTGCAAGGCCCTCTTGAAACAAATCTTTCCCCGTAGGCCTCCAGTTAAAGATTCTTCCCCCATGAGATCTCTCTGTGGTCTTACAAGGCTTAACTCATAAATCTTTCGAACCAGCCAGTGGTTGTGACGTAAAGTTTCTTTCATGGAAGACCATCTTTCTCATCGCCATCACTTCAGCAAAGAGAATTTCTGAGATCCAGTCACTGTCTTCTAAACCTTACATCATTTTCTACATAGGGTGTCACTTTGTACTAATACTTTCATGCCCAAGGTAGCTACAGAATCCAACCTCAACCAGACCGTACAACTACCAGTTTTCTTCCCAAATTTCTCTAATGAAGGAGAATGTTTGTTACATATGCTTGCTATTCATAGGCAGTTATCTTTTTATCTTCATAGGATGAAGCCATTTTGAAAATCAGACCAATTATTTGTGTCCTTCTCTCATAGCCACCTAGGTCAGGTGCTTTCAAAAGTTACCCTTGCTAAATGGATAGCCTGTGTTAATTTGATGTATGCCAAGACTGGATTAGTTACCTTGTCCTCCTAAGGCCCACTCAACTAGGTCTATGTCCACCTCATCTGACTTTTCTTCCAAGGCATCTGTAGATGATATCTGTGATACAGCCTCTTGGTCAAAAGCTCATACCTTCGTTACGCATTACAAATTAGACATTGTTTCCAGGAGCAGAGCTTTCTTCAGTTCGACAGTGCTCCTGCATATCCTTCCTTGAGACCACCCAGGAGTTGTATAGCTGGGAGCTCTAACCCAACCATGGGGAGGAATGAGAGAGACAACATCAGATTTATAAGTTTTGTACTTACCATAACTTGGTATCTGTGTTGTCTTATTTCATTCCTCTTCACCTTCCCTCCCAGCCACCCCCCTACCCAGTGCTCTAGAAGACCTGGAGAGAACATTTTAAGAACTGATGTTCCTGGTTTTGAACCTCTGTTTCTTAATGTGTACTCCCTTCCTTTTCTTTTTCTGCTCTCTATCAGCTGTTTTAGCAGCAAATTCAATCTGAGGGAGTTAGACGGAGGATAGTGGATTATGGGAAGTGTGAGGAGCTTGAGACTTGGATCCTAGTCTGTAAAGATTCGTCCAAGTCGGATCCGTAACCCAGCCATGAAGAGGAATGAAAGAAGACAACATAGATACCAAGTTATGGTAAGTACATAACTTATAATTCTCAAAAATGGGTATTGGTATTTGCTAGTGAAAAGTAGATTGAGGATTTAGCCTACTTCAACCTACACCAGGGAGCCATCCTAATGGTGGGATGCAGTCTTGTCCCTATTGGCCTGTGTGTGCCCACCAAAAAGCCCAGCAGACCTGAGTCAATAAGCTGCTGGCTAGTCGCTGTCTTTGCAGTTGAGTGAAAGCTGGACTTGAAGCCAGTCTATCTGCCAGACATGAACTAAGAATTACTACATAGGTTAACTGACAGGGCACAGTATAGAAGTGGATGGCATGATGGTATGGAGGAGGCTGGACTTCATCTGTGTCCAGGAGACCAGATTGGCTTGGGATGCAGAGCTTATGACTCTGGAAAGACAGACTAGAAATTATGTGGGAATTGTGGTGAGGGGCAAAATTAGAGACAGACTCCTGCAGTCAGATTGCAGTGTAAGAGCAGGGCAGTATTCATAATCTGTCAGTGCACCGCAGCACAGTTGTAATAGTGAGGAGAGTGCATTCAAGGCAGGAGTTGCAGGAACTACTATATAAACCTGGACAAAATGAGCTGGTGGTGATAATGAGGGACTTGAATGCACATATCTGCACATACAGATCAGGATGAGAGTACTGCCTGGTTCTAAATGGGTGGGGCAACAGGAATAAGAAATGAAAGGCCATTCTTGGCTTCTGTCTGGCAAATGGCTTGATGATGGACAACACACAGTTCAGCAAGACAGACCATTACAAGAGTGGCCAACATGCAACTCTGGAAACCAGACTTCCTCCTAGTAAGGAAAGGATATTGAGCTAGAATCAGCTACTGTAAAGTCTTCCCCACTAACCAGTCAGTTGCTAACGGGGTCAGAAAAGACTTTAAGGGCAGCAGAGACCAAGATGAAGACCTGTTTGCAGAAAGAGCAAGTGTTCAAGAAAATACTCGGGCCTCTAGCACCCCAGGAAAAAGAGGAAACGGGGGAATAAAGAATAGCAGCACCTCAAAATAGCACTTGTAAGGAGTATAGAACAGTCAATTTTAGTTTTGAGTTGGGATGTATCAAACATCCCTGATCTTGTGTGACTAAATCAATTCTTTGAGGAAGCTTGTAGTAATTGCCCCTGGCCAATTCCAAAAAAGGGAGAACCACTGATCTGATGTCTTTTCAGTTTGCCTCAACTTATGAGTTATCCGATCCCATGCTGGCAACTCAATCTTTGAGTTTCAAAGCTCTACCTCTTCTCACATAATGCCTTTCTTCTCTGTTTTCTGAAACCTCATTTGCCTCTTCCAGTGTCAGATGTGTTCTAAAGAAGCTCCGCATCAGATGACATTTTTAAATCTCTTCTCTCCCATTTATTAAGAAATTATTTAATATTGATAGTGTTGCATCTTGGTGAGTAGTTTCTTTTATAAATGTTTTTCCTATCAGGGTTGTTACTGCCCTTTCTGTTTGGTGGGCTTTTTTTCTCCCCTTTACATATTTCTGGTAGAGCTGTGCCCTTATATTTCAGGTAGAGCTTTATTGTTAAAAATATTGTGTATAATAAGAGATCTTTGAGTATATTCCTCTATCTGTTTGAGATTGCTACTACTGGTACTTCTGTAGTCTGTTTACCACTTTTACAGGTGTAGAAGACTTTGAGTTATAAAAAATGTGTAGGATGTAGGCATAAGCTTGGCCCCAAGACAGTAAGTTTGCTATTGTCTTGATGCAGATCTTCTCAATGTGGGCTGTCAAGCCTTTGGATCTCTGATGTTAGCTGGCAGTCTTGCCAAATTAGTCACAAGAGGTTGCTGTCTGCTGCTTCTGAGGCATCTGACTCTGTTGCTTTCTCCCTCCTAAACATTCTAAGAAGAAAAGGGGGAAAGACAAGAGAATGAACAAAATAAGAGAGGTGATGAAAAGTAGAAGTTAGTTTAAAAAGAAGAATAGGAAAAGACCCTCTCAAGGCCCCAAGGCTCTCTGCTTATGTAGTTTTAAGAGCCTTGCAATCTGAGCCACTCTGACTTTCATCTCCATCCACCAAACAGAATTGTTGACATTGAATCTAACAGATTCATCAAGCACATTTATTCTTCAGCCACATTTGTCCATAGTGCACTGAATTATTAGGCATATTTTTGAGGTTAGATAGGAAACCATTTCTGAAGCCTGTTAAGTTGATGGTTTCTCAACCTTCATCAGTCTCTTGGAAGACCCTGGAGACTCAGTTAGCTACTATGCAATCCATTTCAGATGTCTCCATGTGCCTTACATCAAATACAGCAGATGGTATGACTAGTGCTGCAAGCACAGGCATCACATTTTTTTGTAATTTTGTGGACTGCTTCAAGGTGTCCTTTTTAAATGCTCCCTTTAGACGTACATTATTTGGTTCCAAAGTATGATACCTTAGCTAGAAATGATGGTAAGACATCTGCTGTGCTAGTGTGGTTCTCTGCCTCTCAGTGAACCTTTTCTAGGAATCAGAGGAAGAAAGATGTTCTTTTGTAAATCACAACAGATCACCTAAAACACTGCTGGCAAGAGTATCCTCAAGGCAAAGGGTGCAACTTCAGTGGGCACAGCCCTTGAAGCGAGGGCAGTCTGCAGTTTTAGGGCTTTGAAGGATCCTTCTTGAGCACGCCTTTCAAGCCACCTGAAATTGTCTGAGTGCTACACTCTGGAGGCAGTTGGGGCAGGAGGGGGGGCATGTGACTCCACCTAGAAGCTTGGGAAACCATCTCAACATCTGAGTGTTGACAGTCATTTCCAGAGGTTCTATCCCCTTCCACTCCTTTCCAGATCTAAAGCAAAAATACCTCCCAGACATCCTATACCACACCTGAGAAGCTAGCAAATCAAGTCACCCAAGACATCTCACCAGATCAGTTAGGATTCAGTGTCTACTCAAGATTCTTTTTGGTGCCATAGAAAACAAGGGACATCAGGCCCATGTAAGACATAAGCAAGTTAAATTTCTTTGTGAAGCAGGCCAGGTTCTGGATGGTTATTCTCTAGGATGTTCTGCATTTGCTGAGGAAGGATGATTAGGTGTGCTTGGTGGATCTCAAGGACACCTACGCTCACATAAAATTATAGCCAGTTAAGGAAGTTCTTGCGCTTCTGGCTGACAGCCAGTCATTTTCAATTTTGGGCACTACTGTTTGGTCTCAACACAGGGAATTTACCGAAAGCATAGCAGTGGTACCAGCCTTGCTCAGACTGCCAAGATTATGGATCTTTCCTTACACGGAAACTAGGTCCTCACAGTGATATTAAAAACATTATTGATTCAGGCAAGAGAGAGACTGCTCCAGCTGTGCCTGTCCTTGGGTATCGCAGTCAACCTCAAGAAATCCAAGTACCTGTACAGAGTCTGGAATTGATCTGATGCTATCAGGACACCCCCAAACAAATTGCAAAATTGCTTCTCATGAGATTATCTTCCTTACACATTCAAGCCAGTCTAGCCTTGTTTCATTCAGTGCCATCTTGCTTGTATCATCCTATCTCTGCTTGACCTTATGGCTGCAGTTGTCTTCCTTGTTCTTCTAACCAGATACTTCATGAGTGTTCTGCAGTGGAAACTTGTCTGTTCAGTGGTCCATGTACCCAATCTAATGCTCTTTGTAGTTCGTTTCTCCATAACATCTGTTGGTGAAAGACTTCAACTAAAGTTTCTTTAGGTCTTCACATGGTTCTTCACCTACCCAAAACAACGGTAACCACGAATGCCTCCTTACTGGAGTTGGGGGACACAGTGAGAGAAAAGCAGTCCATGGTACCTGGTCCCAATCAGAGGCCTGCTTGCACATCAATGTTTTGGTGATGAAAGTAGAAGACTACCTCCCTAAAGATGTAATTGTAGTTCAGTCCAAAACTTTGCAGTTGTGTGGCACTTGAATAAGGTGGAACCTGATCTTACTGCCTGTGTAGAGAGGCTATGTGGGTGTGGCACTGGGTGATGTCCTCCCATCACTTTCTGACAGCAGTGCACATCCTGAGGAACTCCAGTATCCTAAGAGACAATCTAAGCTTGAGCATCTTGAAGCCTCATGAGTGATCCCTCAACCTAACAGTAACAGGAACTATTCCAAAGCAAACTGCATTATATTAATCAGTAGTTTGTCAAAATTAACTGCCCCTCTAAATCCAGAGTTCACAGCCACCTATGCATAATTTGTTCACAGAGACCCTGTACACCCATGTAATTGTACATAAGCCTCTAATAGCTAGCATGAATTTTCACACAGCTAATTAATAAATAGCAAGACATCAAATTCCCTATTAGCCTGGTTACTAGTATCAGACCCTAGCAAATGCACCACCTCAGGTACGATGTCTGTCTGACTGTTCATAGGTTCATAGGATGATACTAGGCTTTTGGCCCGGAGGCCCTTATAAGCCTAGCCAAGAATTTCACCCACGTTCCCTCAAAGTCAGCACCTGTTTCCCCTGTCCAGCAGGAACACAGTTGGGATCCCAGGGGTATATTTTCTGTTTCCCATCCAGGTTTCTCTTAAAGAGGGCTAGAGAGGTACTCTGCTTGACATGGAGAGGGTGTGTATTCCACAGATGGGGGAATCTTTGGGGACACAAATCTATCCTGCCAACAAGTTCTATTAATGTCACAGACCATGTTAAGGCCTTGCGTGTGGGTTGCGTGAGTCCAGTTTGTCTTATGGATGTGCAGCAACTCCATCAAGGCTGGGTCTGAAATGGCCTTGTACGCCAGACACAAGTCACCTCTGAGGATTCTGTATGAGACTTGAGTAGAGGGACAGGGCTTTTAGCCTATCTGTATAGG
Organism: Protopterus annectens; assembly: GCF_019279795.1. NCBI lineage: Eukaryota > Metazoa > Chordata > Ceratodontiformes > Protopteridae > Protopterus > Protopterus annectens. The sequence continues at coordinate 381,539,895 of NC_056725.1, forward strand.
ATAGGTGTTTGAGACCCTGGATTTTCCTGGTCAGGAACATCTGTGGTCTCTCTAATGAATAACTGGCAAGGTACATGCTGAAGGGGGAATTGTACTCGTAATGGGTCTGATAAGTACAGGGACATTATGACCTCCTTGTTCCTGGATGAAATACCCTTATTTATGAGGTGGGCCATGTAGAAAGCCTTCCGTACAACGGAGGTAACGTGATGGTCAAAAGTCAGGTGTTGCTATCAACCTTGGGTGCCCAAGTCTCTCATGACTGATTGTAATGTGATAATTACTGGGGTTGACATTTTCCTCGAAACAGATAATGATGCATTTCTTGGCATTCAGTTCGAGGCCATAATTCTGGCATCAGTCATTAGTTTGGGTAAGGCCCTCTTGGAGGATGTTCACATCACTGTGATCATCTCTCAATCTATACAGCTAGACAAAATATCAAATGATACATAAAAATTATTGTTTACCAAGAATATATTTTCCTCATTGTGAAGGAGGTATGGGCCTCCTCAAAACTGACTACATGTATAGATCTGCAATCATAGGACTGCATACATATTTCCTGATCTCATCAGATCAAAACAGTGACAGTTTTGTAACACGAAGAGAACAAGTTTAAGATGATTTCCCTGCTTAATTTAGCAGAAGTATATCACTGAAAAGTGGGAATGGAAACCAATTTAACAGAAGTATATCACTGAAAAGTGGGAATGGAAACCAAACCAGAAGTAGACAAAAATCAGGCAGCAATTGAATGTGCCAAAAAAAAACAAAAAAAAAAAACAAATGAAAGAATATATGGAGAAGGATCAGATGAGACGGAATGAGATGTGGAAAAGGCATAAATGTAGTTGCAAGCACAGAAAACTCCTGAACAATCTCATGTCTATCAGGATTTGATGCAGGAATGGTTAAGGAGAGATGAATTTAAACCAAAAGATGAAAGGTTGATATTAGCGGTCCAGGACAGTGGACTATGTACACTTTGGTTTAAAAAACTCATTGAACATATGGGAGAAACAGACAAATAGCAGGTTCTGGAAAAATAATTAGAAACAGTCGCACATGTTGTTGCTGGGTATGATAGACTAATAGCAGAAGGCCTGTATACTGAAAGACATAATAATAATAAGGCAAGACAGTTGCACAGGGTATTGTGCAAACATTACAATATTAAAGTAGCCGAGAAGTACTGGAAACATGACCCAAATGCATTATAGTGAATGATGAAGTTTATATCACATGGGATCACCCATTACCAACAGTTCAAAAAATGGATATGAGAAAACCAGATGTAGTAGTTCACGAAAAGAAGGCAAAAGTAGCATTGATTGAAATTGCTACACCCAGTGATTACAGTGTCTTGTGTACAGAGAGACACAAAGTCATAAAGTACCATGATCTGATGTTGTCTTCATTCTGCTTTACTGATGGGTCTTGGATCCTATCTTCGTATCCAACACGGCCACCTCCCACAGACTTTAGCTTCCATACTCAAGCTTCTCCCTTACCCATAATCCTCTGACCCTGGCCAAACTTCCTCAGATATCATTTGCTGCTGGTGCACACAAATGTGGTTTTCCAGTGCTCAGCTAAGTCTTAGCAGTTTTGGTATCTTTTTGTCCTTTTTCAGTTATATTTGCTTGTATTGTTAGTGTACTATCTCCTCCCTTTTCCCTTTAGTTTTCAAGGTGCAGTAGGGTTCTCTACTCACTTTTTCTTCCTCCTTCTTTTAAGCTTCCACCCTTCTTTCTGTCGTATCAATTTGTACAGTTGTAGGCTATAGTTAATACTTGATAGCTATTACTTAGTTATTGCTAGTAGTTGAGAGTTAACCGTTTATTGTTAATAGTTGGTACTTAATTTTCTTGTTGCTATGGAGAAGCCTAAAGGTTTTAAAAGGTGCATCAAGAGTGAGAGAAAGATTCCACACTCGGATGCACATGACTGGTGTGTGTATTGTTTAGGATCGGCTCATCTGGGCACCCCTTGGAGCATTTGTGAGGGATTAAATCCAAGAGCCATTCAAGAAAGGAAAAAAAAAAATGATCTTGAAGGGTCTTTTGCCCGCTACTACTTCTACTTCACCAGGGGCTAAACCCCCCCTCCAAGCATTCATTTGGCTGCGAGGCAAAGAAGAGGCACCTTAAGGAGTCCAGGGTGTCTTCTGAGCCACCTGCCAAGGCTGTAAAGGTTTTGGATATGATGACATCGGATCTGATTGATTTAATGGCTCTGAGTGAGCCTTCAGCTTCCGCCATGTCTCTGGATTCGAGCAGTCCACTTCAGATCCGTAGATCCCTGGATCTCCATTTCTCTTCTAGGTCTTCATGCAGATCCATCCATTCAGTTTCTCTGACCATGCCATCCAAGATCCTACAGACCCCCAGACATTCTCATCCATTTTCAATGGCTTCCTCCAGATCCTCTCATAGCCTTTATGTTGATGTGGACAAAATGGTCAGATCTATCATCAAGGCCCAGATCCAGATGGGGTTCTTCCTGCTCTGTCCCCTCATGGATCCGAGTCTGTTCTGTCTACTCCTTTTTCTCCTTCTCCAATCCAGGTCTTGGTTGTGGAGTACCAGGACAGTAGTCTTCCAAGGGATTTGGGGTTGGATCAGAAGGAGTTTGCTTCCTTGACTTCTACCATTACCTTGACTGCCTCTGCCCCTAGGTCTTCAGATCAGAGTGCGCCCCAGATCTGGGATGTTGTGGATGGATCCCCTAGGGGCAAGGTTCAGCTCCAGTGTTCTCATATCAGTCTCTCCCACTTGGAGCTCTGACCCTTGGCAGCACAGGTCCAGTTCTGTCTGGGAGCTGGGGTTCTGGTGAGCTTCCTCTGTCTTCTTTGGTAGCTTTGGTTCCTAGGGAGCTTAGTGGGTTCTCCCTGGGACCCTTGACCTTCCAAGTCTTAGAAAAGGCTTTTTGTGTTAGCAGACTGCTGGACCCTTTGACTGCTGCTGCACCCCATGTGCCCACTCTTGTATCTACCATTTCTACCCAGGGTCTGCCTGTCTCCAAGGGCCTCCAGTCTGTTCCACTGGACATGACCCCTCCCTCTTTGGACTCCTTCTCTGAATTTCCCACTGAGGAGATCCCACGGAAGAGGATGTGCAAAAAGAGGCACATAGACTCCCCTATGGAGTCTCTCACTGAGGATACGGATTACGATGAGGGAAGAGGGGTCTTCCAAATCACCACTGGACGATGTCTCTTTTGCAGACATCTTAGAGATCTTAAAGTTAAAAGGTGGCTGGTCTGCCAAAACCCCCTCTTTGGAGGAATCTGTATTCCTGGAGGCCTTTGGGACAGGACTATCTACATCTTGGGTAGCCCCCACGCCATGGACACTGTTACAGACCTTGTAGCCCGTCTTCCTGGAAGGAGCCAGACACCATAGAACCAGTACCAAAATGACCGGACAAGATCCTTTCACCCCCAGAGAAATGTGCTTTCTGGAGTAAAGGCATTCCAGTTGACACTATAGTGGTGGCAGCTGCTACTAAGAAAGAGCTTGCCCAGCAGAGCTCAACTGTCCATCTGCCGAACAGGGAGTCCAGAGTGATGGACAGGTTTGAGAAGCCTGCTTATGCCTCAGCATCCTTTTCACTGAGGACACTCAATTATCTGGCACACTTTATTCGCCTTCATAGAGGCTTGGTTAAGGAACTCTCTGACTCTTTGGCAGTGTGTATGCCCAAGGAGGAGTTTGATAAGATTTCTCCTAAATTGACCACACTTACTTCTATAGCAAATTTCTCCATTAGACTTGTTTCCCACTCAACAGAGGGATCTTCAAGAGCAGCCGGCACAGGCATAGCGATGCGTTGCCATGCTTGGATGAGGCTGTATGATTTCAGATAGCCCTTTAAGGCATCTTTTGTCAATGCCCCCCCCCCTGTTGTTTCCTTGCTGTTCGGACCATCTGTTAAGGACACACTGAACCACTGCAAGCAAGACGGTAAAACCTTGTCTGCCCTTGGGATTAAGTTTTCCACCCCTCAAAAAAACACTCTAGGAATCAGAGGGGCTAAGAAAACTTGGTTTCGTAAGTCACAAGTTTCTTTTCCGGATCAAAGAGGAGAGTTCTCCTCCAGAGGCAGAGGAGGAGGAGGAGGCTATAATGGGAGATGCTGCCCTAGAGGCAGAGGGGGCCTGCAAAACCAGGGCTGTAGGGAATAATTTCCTGACAAGCTCTTTCAGTACTTTTGAAGCGCTACCCAACTGTCTCTCTCAATGCAGTCGGGGGTCGTTTTTCTCTCTGCATTCAAGCACCTGGGCCCAAATCACAACAAATGCTTGGGTGTGAAACAAGGATGATTGGATGTGCTCGATGGACTTCAAGGATGTGTACTATAACATAAAAATCATAAAAATAGACAGGCACTCCAGAAGTCATCTGCACTTCCACCTGGGAGACAATCACTTCCAGTTTCGAGCCCTGCCCTTTGGTCTCACCACGGCCACCCAGGTGTTTACCAAGTGTATGGCAGTGGTTGCAGCTCATCTCTGACTGCAAGGTTTTCAGGTATTCTCGTATTTAGATGATTGACTCCTGACTGCCCCCACTCTACATCAACTTTGTCAGGCTAGAAATTATCTTTAGCAGTTGTCTCAATTTCTAGGCATTACCATAAACTTAGGCAAGTCACAGCCAATGCCGGTTCAGACTTTGGAGTTCATTGGAGTGCAATTGAACACTATTACTCAAATAGCTGCTTTGCTTACATCGCAGCGACACATTGAAATCTCAAGTCAAAGCCATCCTGAACCTCCCATCTCCTTCAGCCAGGTTGATTCTTTGAGCTCTGGGATCTATGGCAGCTTGCTATACTATTGGTTCCTTTAGCCAGGTACTATATGCGCATTCTTCAATGGACAGTATGTGTTCAGTGGTCTATTCTGCATCAGTCCCTATCTGCTCGTATCAGACTGATAAATATTTGCAGATCTCATCTACAGTGGTGGATTCAAGCAGATCTGACGATTGGTAGACCTTTCACTCTCTCCCTCCCTTCATGGGGGGGGGGGGCATTTCCAGGTGAAGATGGTCCAAGACACATGAACTCCGATAGAGACCAGTCTGCATATCAATGTCCTAGAGATGAGGGCTGTCCTTTTATCATTGCAAGCCTTTCAGGACATTCTCCCTGCAGGGCCAGTTGCTGTTCACTCAGACATGTCAATAGTCTGGTACATTAACAAGCAAGGAGGAACCTGTTTGTACCCTCCCTGCAGAGAGGCCATGAGGGTCTTAGAATGGGTGATTTCTTAAATCCCTTTTCTACTTGCAACACATGTACCGGGGAAATCCAGCATGTTAGCAGACAGGCTCAGCATATCTATACTTGTACCTCATGAGTGGTCTTTCAAGTCAGTCAGTAGCAAACAAGATATATGACCATTGGGATCTTCCCTGCTCTGACCTCTTTGCTTCCCCTTACAACAACAAATGTAGTAGTTACTTTGTCTGATTTACCCTTCAGGGGGTTCCCTGAGGGATGCTCTGGTCCACGACTGGCCTCCCAGACTCCTGTACGCCTGTTCTCCCCTTTCTTTGATCCCAAGATTTCTCCAGGAAGGAAGCCAGACATTTGAAGTGCATGGTGATCCTCATTGCCCCCTTTTGGACTCATCAGGTGTGGTTCCCCTTCCTCTGGTCTCACCTCAAACATCCTCCATGGATGCTGGAACCCAAATTAGACCTTCTTTCTCACCCAACGCTAGGACTCCACCACAATCTCCTCACACTCAAGTTAACTGCATGGTTTTTGCAGTTCCTGTGATTGCTAGAGGGTCCAGGTTCTCTTCCCTGGTCAAAGCTATCATTTTAGCCTCTCAGAAAGTGTCTACTAAAAAGGTGTGCAAGAATAAGTGGAAAAGATTTACTATTTGGGCTGCCAATAATCACATTGATCCCTGATTCCCTCAATTCTGTCTTTTTTAGAATCTTTATATTAGCAAGGTTCTAGTTTTGCAGCCATTAAGCTCCAGTTGGCAGCCATATCCAGCTTCCATTCAGGATTACCTTTGGGGTCTGTTGCTTCTACTAGGTTATGTAAAGCCTTTATGAAAAGTGTTTTTCTTCTGAGGCCTCCAATCAAAGATCCTACTCCTTTGTTGGACTTAACTGTCATTCTACAAGCCTTGACCCAATGCCCCTTTGAACCGTTTAATGATTGTGACTTGAAATATTTGTCCTGGAAATCCGCTTTTCTTGTTGCCATTACTTCAGCATTGCTGGCTGTGTCTTCCAAGCATCCCTGCATCATTTTTCACAAGGATAGGGTTTGCCTCCATACTATACCTTCTTTCATGCTGAAGGTTGCCGCTTCAGCTAATATAAACCAATGCAGTTACCAGTGTTCTTTCCTAACTATTCTAGCAAAGGGGAATATCTTTTGCATTTGTTAGACATTCACAGACAGCTACATTTCTATCTCCATAGGATGAAGCAATTTAGAAAATCAGAACAGTTATTTGTTTCTTTTTCCCCTATTTGTAAAGGTCAAGCTGTTTCAAAAGTGACAATAGCAAAATGGATTACGAGCTACATTTCCTTTGTTTATGACAAGAATGGTTTGAAGTTGCCCGGTCCTGCAAAATCCCATTCAACAAGCTTCATTGCTGCATCAGCTGCTTTTTCATTTAGGATTCTCATTGATGACATTTGTGTGCTGCCACTTGGTCTAACTCTCATACCTATGTGACCCACTGTAAATTAGATAGTATGTCCTGGAGCAGGACATACTTAGGTTCATCAGTGCTCCAGCATATCCCTCCTTGAGGCCCCCAAGAAATCATGTAGCTGGGGCCTGTGACCCATCAGTGAAGCAGAATCAGAAGGACAACATCAGATTTATTAGTTATGTACTTACTATAACTTGGTATCTGTATTGTCCTCTTCTCATTCTGCTTCACCTTCCCGCCCAACCATCCCCCTCCAATAAAGATATGGTTTTAGAGGATGTGGAACAGCCTCTGTTTAAACTTTGGTTCAAGGTTGAGCTCTTGGTTATCTTTTCCTTTTCTATTCTGTTTATAGGGGGCAGCAAACTAACTTGATCTGAGGAGGTTGGGCCAGAGCCAGAGGATTATGGGTAAGGGAGGAGCTTGAGCCTGGAAGCTAAAGTCTGTGGGAGGTTGCCAAGTCAGATCCGAGACCCATCAGTGAAGCAGAATGAGAAGAAGACAACACAGATACCAAGATGTTATGTAGTCCAATCTCGCCTACATTCTTACCCGTGGGTTCACAGCCGAATATCGGCTCCGACTCAGCCAACTTTTCTAGCTCAAAGTCTTCTATTGGCTGGGCTAAGCAGGTATCCCATGCCGCACTGCTCCATATCTTGGACGTGGTCTCGCTCTTGGCTGTGGCAAAGTACTTCTTTTTCTTCCTTTTGGGGAAAATTTGTTATAAATAAAAAGCCATTTTCATAGCTAGTGTCTATTTAGTGTTGTTTTTTGTTTTAGGTAGTGTGTTTGTGGTTTGTGGTATCCGGCTTGCTGTTCCACGGGCTAGGCCCATTTTAGTTAGAGGACCTAGTCCTCTGGTCCTGTGTTATTAGCACTAAAACCATTTTAGTTAGAGGTTTTAGAGTCGTTTTCCCTGGCTATTCTAGTCAAAAAACGTTTTAGTTAGAGGTTTTTGGCCTTTTTTGTGTCAGTGCGTATCCCGTTTGAGGGTTGTGTGCAGCTTTCTATCTTGTTCCCGCCTTTTGTGGTTTGCGTGTCTGTGTCTTTTCTTGTCAAACAAGTGACTTGTGTTGTGTTGGTTTCTTGTTATTGCTTGTTGGGAAAAAATGTCTAAGGATTCCAAAGAGCACAAACCTTCGGGTTTCAAGAAGTGCTCGAAGTGCGGTTACAAGATGTCCAACACAGATGGGCATTCAATTTGCGTTTATTGCCTGGGAGCCATTCATCTGCACGAGTCCTGCAGTTTCTGCCATGCTTTCAGTCCCACAGTACTCCAGGAAAGAAAGAACAAGCTGATTTTAAAGGGACTCTTGAAACCCTCTTTCGAAAAGGCCATGGATTCTTCTCCCAGTGCTAAATCTAAGTCTAAATTAAAAAAGAGGTCTCCGGCTCCTTCAGTTTCCTCGGAGCCTCCAGAGAAAGACACAAAACTTGCTTCGGCCTCCTCAGCTCCACTGTCCTCGGGGCCGCAGGAAGTGTCGATGTCGATGGATCCGGTGTCGGCTCCAATTATTTTGGAACCTGTTTGGAGCCAATCGCCTAGTCTTAGACCAGGTTCACCTGAGAGGAGATCTCAATCTCCCTTTCTGATGTGGATGTTGATAGGGTGGTGCAGAGGCTCCTCCAGTCACCGGTTTTGACGAAATTGTTTTCGGCTCCGGCCCAGTCGGTTCCGGAGCCTGTCCCGACCCTTTCTTCGGTCATTCCTCCTCCGAGTGCATCTCTGTCTTCGGAGCCAGAGTGTTCCGTGCCTTGTGATGTTCCTGGGTCGGCTCCATCCATGGGGTTCGGGACTCAAGATTCTTCGGTCGGGCCTGAGGGGGACATCTCTGGACATGTTTCCATTCCGAGTCTTCCTGTCGGTGCCTCGGCTCCTGGGACCCCGACTCCTGTCTTGGTCTCGGAGGATGGCCGGTCCTCGGACTCAGGGGGGCCTGCCTTTGAGGCCATGCGCACTGCGCTAGCCAGATCATCAGCTACATCATGCGGGTCGGTCATTCTGTCCCCCACCACTCCGGTGAGAGCCTCTGATCACCACCTATATGTAGACAGTGGAGCGCCAAGGCCTAGGGATACCCCCACGAGTGGTCCCCAAGTTTCTGAGGGCCCTTCAGAGTTCATGCCTGAGGAGCCCCCTAGAAAGAAGATGTGCAAGAGGAAGCACATAGACTCCCAGGATGAGTCTCTCACCTCTGATATTGACCTTGAGGAGTCGGAGGGGTCCCCCAAGTAATCCTCTGATGATGTTTCCTTCTCCAACATCCTGGAGATACTGAAACAATGAGGTGACTGGCCGTCCAAAGCCCCCTCCGAGGAGGAGTCGGTTTTCCTTAAGGCCTTTGGCACTCAGCCCTCTGCCTCCTGGGTGTCCCCACCCTTTGACGAGCTCCTAGATCTTATTTGTTGGAGGGTGTGGGAGAACCCTGATTCTGTGGAGCCCATACCCAGGCATCCCAACAAGTTTCTTTCTGCTCCCCCGGGTAAGGAGTTTCTGTCTAAAGGGGTCCCTGTGGATGCTATGGTGGTGGTGGTGGCGGCGGCCACTCAGAAGGAAGTAGCAGAGACTTCTTCCTCCATCCATCCTCCTAACAAGGAGTCTAGAACCATGGACCGGTACGGGAACCATACCCTCTCATCAGCAACCTTTACCTTATGGTCACTGAACTATCTATCTCATTTCACTCGGCTCAAGAGAGATCTCCTCAAGGAGTTAGGATATACTCTTGCGGGTAACGTCCCTGAGGCTGTAGCCCAGACGGTTAACACCCAGGTGTCTACCCTCAATTCCATCGTCAATTCCTACATGCAGCTCATCTCATATGCAGCCGATGGAGCGAGCAGGGCAGCAAGTTTAGGAGTTGCCCTTAGAAGGCAAGCCTTGCTGCGTCTTTGTCATTTCGCTGAGGCCTTCAAGTATTCTTTCACTGACACCCCCTTTGATGGTTCTTCCTTGTTCAGAACCAAAGTGAAAGACACGCTCACCAGGTGCGAACAAGAGGGAAAGACCCTGTCTGCCGTAGGGGTCCATTTTTCCCTTCCCTCTAGGCCTTACCCCAAGGCCCAGCGGGGTGGGAAGATGTGGTTCAAAAAAATCACAGAGGTTTTTTCCTGCCGCACAAGGTGAGTCCCCCCCCCAGAGGCAGAGGAGGGGGAGGTTATTCAGGGAGACACCGCCTTAAAGGCAGAGGGGGCCCCCGCAATTTGGGAGACCGCAATTCCTTTTGTGGCTCTCCTTACTCTCGTTCCTGAGGGAGCTCCCGGCTGTGCTTATCCAGATCCAGTCGGGGGTCGAATTTCGTTGTATCCAGAAGCCTGGAAAAGCATCACCCAGGACTGATGGGTATTACGAATAATTTCCGGAGGTTATGTCATTCCGTTTACATCAGACCCCCTTTCAGTCAAAAAAATCCCGGACGTTCCATCCAGTCAAAGGGATCAAGCAGCCTCAGAGGTTTCAAAGCTGCTAGAAAAAGGAGCCATCCAGCATGTCCCCTCAGACCAAATCGTATTAGGGACTTACTCAAGATTCTTTTTGGTGCCGAAAAGAACAGGGGACCTGAGACCCATATTAGATCTCAGCCAACTGAACAACTACGTACAGAAGTCCAAGTTCCGTATGGTCACACTGCAATCGATTCTCCCATTGTTGGGAGAGGAGGTATGGATGTGCTCCATCGACCTCAAGGATGCTTACTACCATGTCAAAATGGACAGGGTATCCAGGAGTTACCTACGCTTCCGGCTGGGAGCCAGTCATTTCCAGTTTCGCGCCCTGCCCTTTGGTCTCACCACAGCCCCCAGGGTGTTCACCAAGTGTATGGCGGTGGTGACTGCTCACTTGAGGCATCAAGGATTCCAAGTGTTTCCGTATCTGGATGACTGGCTCCTTACCGCCCCCACCAGGCATCTACTAATCCAAACCAGGGACGCTACCATCACTCTATGTCAACAGTTGGGCATAATGCTAAATTGGGAAAAATCTGCCTTGTTGCCCTCACAGCATGTCACCTTTATAGGCGCAGAGTTAGACACCGTTCGAATGCGAGCATTCTTACTGCAGGAAACGATCAGAGTCTTACAGCAACAGATTCACACCCTGATGCCCTTGAAGAAAGCGAAAGCAAAATGGGTTCAACTCCTCGGGACCATGGCAGCAACAATTATATTGGTCCCTCTAGCGAGATTGCACATGAGACTTTTCCAATGGCTCCTCTTTGTTCAATGGTCTCTCCAGAAATTTCCACTTTCTCACCCCATTTTGCTCACGGACAGATGCAAACAGGATCTCAGTTGGTGGCTTTGCACCAACAATTTGGACAGGGGAAAACCCTTTGTTCCACCCATCCTGTTTGCCACAGTGACCACGGACACCTCCCAGATGGGGTGGGGGGCATTATCTTGGCAGGACGGTCCAAGGCACGTGGCAGGATCACGAGGTACATCTGCATATCAATGTCCTAGAGATGAGAGCGGTGCTACTTGCATTGCAAGCACTTCAGAGCTTTCTGTCTCTAGGCAGGATTGCAATACACTCGGACAACATGTCAGTAGTGTGGTATCTAAACAAGCAGGGGGGAACCAGATCTTACCCCCTGTGCAGAGAGGCCATGTGAGTGTGGCAGTGGGCAGTATCTTCCCAATGGTTTCTGATGGCAATGCACATTCCTGGGAAGTCCAATGTGATAGCGGACAGGCTAAGCAGAGCTGTTCTGATGCCTTACGAGTGGTCCCTGAATCGTTTAGTTGCAGAACGAATCTTCAGCAGATGGGGTCAGCCTTGCTGCGACCTTTTTGCCAGCCCCCTCAATGCCAAATGCACCCAGGGACACTCTAGTTCACGATTGGCCCTCCGGTCTGCTTTATGCTTTCCCTCCGTTTCCCTTGCTGTCAAAAGTAATTCAGAAAGCGCAATCCTTGGGAAGCAGAATGATTCTGATTGCTCCAAACAGGCCTCGTCAAGTCTGGTTCCCCTTTCTGCAACCGTACATTGTGGACACTCCTTGGATTCTGGACCCACAACCAGATTTACTGACACACGTCAGGACAGTCCCACCTCTCTCTGATGACCCTCCGGTTGACAGCCTGGCTACTCCACTTCCATAGTTAGTTAGGCTTCATCATTTTTTGCCGGAGGTAGTTCACATTTTATCCTCCTGTCATAAGCCCTCTACGAGGAAGATTTATTCTAGCAAATGGAAGAGGTTTTCTGTTTGGGCGCATACCCAAGGAATTGATCCTTACACAGCCCCGATTGCTTCAGTCTTGGAGTTTTTGTCTATGCTTTTCCATCAGGGTTCTGCGACAGCTACCATAAAAGTTCAATTGGCAGTGATCTCTAATTTTCATGTTGCTAATGAGCCTAGTCTCATGGCTCACAGACTCTGTAAGGCCTTCCTGAAAGGTACTCTGTTACTCCGTCCTCCGGTCTCCGAACCTATCATGCCCTGTGATCTCAATTTTGTTCTACAAGCCCTTACTTCTCCGCCTTTCGAGCCTGCAGCTACCTGCGATTTGAAGTTCTTGACCTGGAAAACAGCCTTTTTAATAGCAATCACTTCAGCCAGGCAAGTTTCAGAAATTCAAGCCCTTTCTATCAAGCCTCCTTATTTGATCTTCCATAAGGATAGGGTCTCTCTTAGACCAAACCCTTCTTTCCTTCCTAAAGTGGCTTCCGTATCTAATCTTAATCAATCTATTGAGTTGCCCGTATTCTTTCCCCATTTTTCAAACAAGGCAGAATTTAAACTTCATCAATTGGATGTTTATAGACAGTTACGTTTTTATCTGCACCGAACAAAAGATATCCGGAAGTCTGATCAACTATTTGTCTCCTTTTCGGACAATAAATTTGGGTCCCCTGTCTCCAAAATCACCCTATCCAGATGGATATCCAGTTGCATCTCTTTTGCATACTCCGCAGGAGGTAAAGACCTGCCTTTTCCAGTCAAGGCTCACTCTACACGGGCTGTCTCTACATCTACAGCCTATCAAGCTAGATTATCGATGGATGATATATGTGCTGCAGCTACTTGGGCTTCTCCTCACACATTTCTTTCTCATTCCAAATTGGACGTGGTATATAGGGGCAGGTCGTTCTTTGGTTCCACAGTTCTCAGGAGTATTTTCCTATGAGCCACCCATGATGTATGTGTTAGGGATGCTGTCCCACGGGTAAGAATGTAGGTGAGATTGGACTACATAACATCAGGAAGTTATGTACTCACCATAACGTTCGATGTATGTAGTCCATCTCGCCTCACATTCTTACTTACCCTCACACCTTCCCCCTTCCTGGAGGATCTGGAGGTTAGGTTTCATTTTACAGAGTTCCCTTCACCTTTGGCTTATTCCTTTTTTACCTGGAGGTTGTGTATGAATGGGGTATGACTGAGTACTCGCAGCAAACTAGATCTGGGGATATGGAGCAGTGCAGCATGGGATACCTGCTTAGCCCAGCCAATAGAAGACTTCGAGCTAGAAAAGTTGGCTGAGTCAGAGCCGATATTTGGCTCTGAACCCACGGGTAAGAATGTGAGGCGAGATGGACTACATACATCGAACGTTATGGTGAGTACATAACTTCTTTTTATGGTAAGTACATAACTAATACATTTGCAGGCAGAAACAAGGGCAATCTAAAAGGGTAATAGTAGTAGAAGTAATGGGTCTCTTTTATAAAAAAGAATTTACAGTTGTATTTGGATATGCTACTGATACGTGTAACTCCATATGAATTGGAGAAGGAGTCAGCACTGGGCACATTGCGGGTGTTGAAAAGACCACTTTTGGCTAACATCAAAGATTGAAACAATACTAGTTTCACAAACTTTAATTATACTTTGACTTAGGAATGGGGTCCATTCCCATTATGGTAACAGAAATCCAAAAGACTTGGAGAAATTAAAAAATCAGAGATCTCACACATTCACTTAAACTGTGTGTTTATAAAGCAAAACGCAATCTTTCCAAGTTTAACTCAGAAATGTTTATTACTAATTATCATCTATTGACTGGAACTTCCTACCCCCCCCCCTCTTAGATGAAGCTGTAAATGAATTTATCACAACTTTCCTGAATATCCTAAATAGCCTTGCACCTCCTAGAAGGAAGAATCTAAAAACAAATGTAATTTGGCTATTCCAACAGAGTAGAATGCTAATGTAGGATGGAGAAAAAGTATGGAAAGAATGTCAAAAATATAAAGCACCACAATATGCTGAAAACTTCAGAATGCCTTGCAATCCTACAAAAAGGCAAATTGATGAATACATAAAAACTATAGTATAATACTTTTCAGAATAATAGTAAACACAACCCTAAAAAATTCTGTACAGCTTTAAAAGAAAGCATGCATCCTGGCCATAAATTCAACCCTAACCAGTCCCCCAATAACTCATCACTCGAAACCACAATACAATTCAACTTTTATTTCATAGATAGAATAGCATCTCTAACCAAGGATTCCCTAACATCTAATCCTGTATCACCACATCCACTTTTGTCTTCAAACCCGTGCCCACATCCTATATAAAATTACTCTTAAACTCAAACCATGCTCTACTTCAGACGATGACCTTCCAAGTGAATACCTTAAAACAGCAGCATATAGCATTGCCTACCCTGTCTCAGTCCTTATAAATAGGACAGTCAAGGAATCCCACATTCCCTCTGTCTGGAAAAAGTGACACATTATTCCCCTGCACAAAGTTTGAAATTCAACAGACATTATTAACTTTAGACCTATAGCAATCTTATCCCCCCCTCTCCAAAATACTTGAAAAATGTATTCAAAAACAATTGCTAAATGGTCTCCTACAGGAAGAGCTCCTGTCTCCACACAGTATGGCTATTGTCCTTCCCATAGTACTAACAGTGCACTTCTAACCTGTATAGATACTGTCAACAAACCTAGAGACAATGGCAAATTAATCTCCTCCTCTTTATTTCTAAACTCATGTAAAGCCTTTGACACAGTTTGTCACAGCAGACTTCTACTTTGAATGTCCTCATTAGCTAGATCTCTCTCTCTGCTCACCCTAGTGTGGTTCAAAGCTACCTATCCAGTAGGTATCAATCAGTAAAATGGCACTCCACCCTCTCTCCAAACCTCTCAGTCATGACCAGAGTACCAGAAGACCCTATACTTGATTCTCTCCTCTTTAACATTTTCACAAACACCCTCTACACATCCACACAGCAGCCCTCCCTAATACAGTACACAGATGACTCCAAACTGGCAAAGGAACCAAGGTATTGGGAGTAAGTAAATAGAGAGGGAAAAGTAATAGAATGGGAAGAGGCAAAGAATTTATTTGGACTACAGGTTAGAGACTGCCTTCCCTATCAAGGATTGATATCAGAGTATAAGCAAAGAGAAACAAAAAATAGGTGGGCCTAAAAAGACCAGCACTGGTAGAGTTTTTAGTACAATCTGGAACAGAAGCTGCCATTAAAAAGGAATAATTAGTAGAGCATGTAAAATATTGCATAACTATAAGAATTAATCAGAGGAGGTTAGAAAGGATTGGATAAGCAATTCACAAAGAAACAATGGAAGGATATATGTATGTCTCCCAATTATGCAACAAAATCTAGATTTAAGATTTTTGCTTGGAAATGTTTACATAAATATTTTGATACCCCAAGTAGACCCAGATAATTTTTCCTCAGGTGGACAGCAAATGTTGGGGTTGTGACAGAGAGGAAAGAGGTGCTTAGGTATATATTTTCCGGGAGTGTGGTATGCTGGCAGACTTTAAGGATTCCCTGCAGGATGCACTGTCGGAGATGCTAGGTGGGCTGATTGATGTGATGAGGAAGATGATTTTTCTGAGCTATGATACAGAATTGGAATTGCCTAGATATGGTAAGGCTTTGGTGTGTCTAATTATGTTGGCTGCCAAAAAAGCAATTACTAAAAAATGGAAATCAAAATCTAAACCAACTATATTAGAAGTAGTGAATATAGCAACAGAGATAAAACTACTGGAACTGAGATCTTTAGAAAAGGGTAGGAACAAACTACATATGGTAGGGGAAAAAAATGGGAATTTTGGGAGCAATACCCATGGGAAGAATGAGGTTTAAAAGAAAGCAGGACTTAAATGAGCTATATAATGTTTCACTTAAAATGATTGGGTAGATTATAAGTGATGTAACAGCAAAAAACAAAATACTACCATCCAAAGACTCCCGACAAAAAGAGCAAATATCAGCAAAAACAAAACTGAACAGAAGTCACCACGATGCTGTAGTTAAATGCTATTTATTAATAAAACGAGCGCTTTCACGTACTGCCAAGGTACGCTTCTTCAGGTTTATACATCTGTTTAAACTCAACCATTTTATACAAAAAACCATCAATCAAGTGATGCTAATTAAAACCAATTCATCTTCATTTGGTATAATTAATCAATTAAATAGTTAATTATTCAATCATGTTCCTTACATCTTACTTTTTAAACACATAGTACGTATTATATTAGGTATAGAACCTAGCTATAGCAAAGCCTGCACTCAAAAAGTTCAACCTAATAACTTTCTAATGAAAAGAAGAACAAATAATGTTATGTGTATATTTAATCAAAATATCTATGCATGTATAAGATATAAAATATGTATTGAATTGTAATTATATGTTCTACTAGGCAGAATTACACCTTATATTTAAATACATTTTATTCTATTTGTCATTACATAAAAATAATGATAACAAAATACCATATACTACATAGGAATAATATGAAATAAATATGTAATTTATATTATTATGTATATATAATACATATTGTATTAGCTATAGAACCTAGCTATGGCAATGTTTGTATTCAAAAAGTTTCAAAAATTCAAAAATTCTGTCGGAACATCTTCTCTATGAAATGAATGTGAGTATATAGAAATATGTGCCTAATAAAATATCTACACATATGAATTAAATGCATAAAAACATTAAAATATACATTTCATTAATCTAAACATATATTTAAAATATATTATATTCATTATTACATGATAATGACAATAACAAATTGCTATAGACTGTATCGTAAAGTTGCATGATGCAAGTATGTAACCTGTATTATTGAACTGGAATATATTGTGATTGAACGAATATATTATGAATTATAATACCATCAACTATCTCCTGGTGACTAATCTTCCATTGATTATATTTGTTTCTAATCTGAATCAATTTCATCTCCGTCTTGCTAATATTGGTTTTATACTTATAGTCTGATTCAATCCTGGTTCAATATGTGCTCTTAGCCTCAAAATCCAGTTCAATTCAACAACTTCAAGATAGCCCATATTATTACCCTCTCGTCTGTTTGTATAAATTAGTTGTAAAACCCTGAACTTGAAGTGATGGTTAGGAAACATATGGTTATGTTTGGCTAAAGCATTGGTCAAGATGTTTCTCTTTATGTCATAGTTATGGTTATATATACGATCTTTAAGCCTTCTGGATGTTAACCCCACATAATATGCCTCACATGCTTCACATGTGGCCAAATAAACTAAGTTCTTAGACTCACAAGTGGCATAAAAATATGGTGTAAATGTATATTCTAAATCCGGAACCGTAAAGGGTTGAATCTTGGAAATGAATCTGCACATATTGCATCTATTACATGCATATGTCCCATGTCTTAAAAACTGTCTAATATCCAGACTAAAACCATCTACTTTCTCATTACATAGGATCCTTTTAAAGTTTTTACTGTTCCTATATCTAAAAGTGGGTTTAGTACCAACTACTTGTGTTATATATGTATCTAACAATAGAATTTTCCAATTATCTTTGATGATGTTATTGATGAAATATATATCATTCATGTATCTGGTGGTGAAAGCCACCTTGGTACTATATTGATATACTTCAAAATCCTGCATGCAGGTCCCTTGTCTTGTATTAATATTTAATTCAGGATCAATGATAGAATGTTTTACTTCTTCAATCAGGGCATGTGGATAACCCCTATCTATGAAGAAATTATACATCATATCCATTTGTAAATTTCCTACTTCCTTATTACACAAATGTGATATTCTTAAGAACTGTCCCTTAACCACATTATAGAATATGTGACGTGGGTGCATGCTGTTGTAATGGAGAATAGCATTTCTCCAGCATGGTTTTCTATAAATGGTAGTGGAAATAGAGCCATCTAGTTCTTTTAAGATGGTAACATCCAAAAAATCTATTTTATTAATAGACTGCTCCACCGTAAATTTCAAAAAATCAGGGGTGGATTCTAAATAAGAAATCAGCTCTTTGAGTGAGTCTTCACTCCCATTCCACAATATTAATATGTCATCCACAAAACGTCTGTATAATAAGACGTTCTTGAATAGCATACTTCTGTATAGGAACCTATTTTCCCACTGATGCATCACTAAATTAGCGTAAGAGTTCGCACAGGGAGTGCCCATGGCTACTCCCCATACTTGTGCATACAACTTGTTCTGAAACAGAAACATATTGTTATTCAAGACTATTTCTAATAAGGTACATAACAATATTTGACAAGCTTTATCAAGTGTTCCATCCATGTGCAAAAATTCCCTGACAGCCTCTATCCCATAGTCATTAGGGATACTTGTGAATAGATTCTTAACATCCATCGATACAAAGATAGTAGAGGAAGAAATATCTTGGGTAACTGCTGTGCTTTGTAACTCATTCAGTAACCCATAAGTGTCTTTTAATATAGTAGGTATTTCTCTGACTATAGGCCCCAATTTAGATTGAATAAAGGTGGAAATCTTTTCTGTCACCCATTGTTCTCCTGATACTATGGGACGCATGGGAGGTGGAAAAATTCCCTTATGTACCTTAGGTAGACCTTTTATCACTGGTATAAGAGGAAAGTCTATTAAGAGATACACATATAATTCTTTATCTATCTGCCTGCACATCAATAGGTCATACAGAGAATCTTGTACATGTTTTATAATATGTATAACATCCCTTTTCTCTATAGATTTGTAAGCAGCATCATCACTGAGCATATTAAACATCAACTCTACGTACATGGTAGTTTCCATCATAACTACTCCACCACCTTTATCAGCTGGTTTAAAAGTTAACTCTGTCATGTTCTGTAAATCTCTAAGACATGATTTCATGTTGGTATTCAAATTATAAAATAACCTCTTTTGTTTACCCTTAGAGAAATATGCATAAAGATCTTTTTCACAAGATTTAATAAAACATTCAACATTATTAGGAAAAAGGTGGTGTAAACATACTCTTATTCCTATAGTTCTTGTTGACATCAAAATTAGGTATATGAACATCTTTAAAATGTACCATAAGTGCTATAGCGCTTGCGAACCACCGCAAGTCAATCAGCAATTCCGAAAGATTGCTGCCTTGAGAGGGAATAAAGGAGAATCCTTTATTCAACAATTCTTCTTCATCTGTAGAAAGTTCACACGTTGTAAAATTGAAGACAAGTTCTTTTAGTTCCTGTTCTTCCGCCTCGGTTCCAATGTCTTGCCTGAAAATTTCCTTTTTCCTCTCCCTCGACTGTGTGAGCACGTTGTTGCCCTGGCTTTGTATTGTACCGGTAATTGTAAAAAAGCACCCGGTATGGTCTCAGCTCCAATCTTGGGTCTTGCTCCTAATGAAATTGTTGTTTTCAGAGCTAACTGATTACATGGAGGAGTTTCGCTGACCGGCATCTGATTGTCATTATTGGCATTCGCTGATGATATCATCATTATATTCCCATCATTTGAAGATTCAATACTTTCCGCTGATTCAGTGGTGTTATTATTAACATTAGATGGTTCATTCCATTGTATATTCATTACATTGCCATATTTAGGCCAAACAAAAATTTGGCCAGTTGTAAAATCCTGATAGTCTCTCTGAAGCTTTTTGTGTTTGAGCTGTTCTAGTCTCTCGCTGTATGCAGAGACTTGTTTGAGCATTGTGTCTATTTTGCAACTGTATACTTCCCCTTTATAGGAGTGTAATAAATTTTGATATAAAGCTTCCACTTTATTAACCAATTTAGCTTCGATAGGCAAAAAATAGTCAATCAGCAACTTAATGTATTGAGTACTGAAATCTATATTAAGTTGCTGCCATCTCTTCAAAAGTTCAGGGTGGCTATCCGATTAATGAAATGTATATTTTAATGTTTTTATGTATTTAATATTTCATATGTGTAGATATTTTATTAGGCACATATTTCTATATACTCACATTCATTTCATAGAGAAGATGTTCCGACAGAATTTTTGAAACTTTTTGAATACAAATATTGCCATAGCTAGGTTCTATAGCTAATACAATATGTATTATATATACATTATACATAATAATATAAATTACATATTTATTTCATATTATTCCTATGTAGTATATGGTATTTTGTTATCATTATTTTTATGTAATGACAAATAGAATAAAATGTATTTAAATATAAGGTGTAATTCTGCCTAGTAGAACATATAATTACAATTCAATACATATTTTATATCTTATACATGCATAGATATTTTGATTAAATATACACATAACATTATTTGTTCTTCTTTTCATTAGAAAGTTATTAGGTTGAACTTTTTGAGTGCAGGCTTTGCTATAGCTAGGTTCTATACCTAATATAATACGTACTATGTGTTTAAAAAGTAAGATGTAAGGAACATGATTGAATAATTAACTATTTAATTGATTAATTATACCAAATGAAGATGAATTGGTTTTAATTAGCATCACTTGATTGATGGTTTTTTGTATAAAATGGTTGAGTTTAAACAGATGTATAAACCTGAAGAAGCGTACCTTGGCAGTACGTGAAAGCGCTCGTTTTATTAATAAATAGCATTTAACTACAGCATCGTGGTGACTTCTGTTCAATTTTGTTTTTGATTATAAGTGATGTATAATGTTTGCAACTGGGAGTGTATCAGTATGGTTTATGATATAAAATGCTTGCAACTAAGATTGTGTCAGTGTGGTTTGTTTTCTTTTATATAAATGTATGCTTGCTTATGTCATAAGTGATGGTTTAATAAAGATGTTTCTTGTCTGAAAAACAGGGGCAGTAATTAAATAATTTATGTAATGTTGCTTAGGTTGTATGATATATAGCAATATATGTAAAGTATAATGTTTATGTTAATTTGTTAATACAGTTTGATTACTTTTGTATAAATGTAAATTTGCCAATGTCACAAGTGATAATTCAGTAAAGTTGTTTAAAAAACATGGCACACCCAACAAATTGTATCTTTGTAACTCACAACTCATACTCAACCCTAAAAAAAAACTACTTTCCCCCTCAAATACCTCTCCCATGGAAAAACAAAATTTGAAGTCCTCTCTCTTGATAATACAACCACTAAAGTCAATTCTCATAGCAAATTATTAGGGGTGATGTAGATGATAATCTTAAATCTGACCTGCATATACCCGATTGCATTAGAAAAACTCGGCAAAAACTAGATGTGCTTTGTAGAGCCAAAAACTTTCTCACTGATGCAGCTAAAGTTACCTTTGCCACTACTTACTCTTCCCTACACTTTATGATGCTCCCATCCTTAATATCCTTCAGGCATCAGAAAAATCAAAACCTGAACAATGCTATAACAAAGATGTTAAATTCTCAGAAAATATCCCTTTCAGAACCATTCACTGTATAGCACTAAAAAACCTAAATTGGTTAGAATTACTCCATCAACTAATATATACACAGCTTCCTACCACTTATACAATTATCCAGAATCCATCTGTCCAGCACTAAATAACATTCTGCATAACCATGTTCCCTCTTGGTCATTACAATCCATTAACTAAGACCTCCTGTCTGTCCACAAACCTATAAAATCTTCTGGGCATTGTCTGGACTGGTAGCATCTCTCTGTCTGTCATATCAATACTCTTCCTCCCTCCCATCCTTCAAAACCATTCTGAAAGACTTCCGAGCCAAAAGCTGGCTGTGTTCTTGTTCAGCACCAGGATAAACTATACCCCTGAATGTGAACAAATACATATTCATACCTTACATCATCTCACTCTCCCTTCTTCACTCACTTCCCTAATTCTATCCACTTTTCTCCCTTGGCTTTCTCACTAGATACACCATAAACCTGTTTTCTCTCACTTCATATTGCAATTCCTGTTTGTGTTATATTAACTTGCCTTTAATTTCTCTGTAAACTGGATAAAATGTCTCTTACTATTACATCATTGTCATATAACTTTTATCTATTCTTAACCAATGTTTTCATATTATGTCTAATGCGGTGTAATTATTTAAACTGTATTTGTTTTTTGTATTTTTAACGACTGTAAAATTATTATTCTAAAATGTTTTGTAATACTTTAGAGCTTCTCTCCCTAGGCCTCCGCAGAAAATGCGCTCCTACCCAGTCAGACTTTCCTGTTAATCAAATATCAGTAAATAAATATATAACAAAATGAAGAAAAGTCATGGTTAAAATCAGAAAGAACAACTCCCATAAAGTTAAGAGGTCTCTAATTAAACTAACAGGAAACTAAGAAGAATAAATTAAACAAGGCCAATTATGGGGTCAAGTAGCCTAGTCACAGGTTAAAAACAACCACAAGACCTTCTACAGCCATGTCCGAATCCTCAAAGGCAGTACACATATCAGTGTGTCGAACTGGTGGTCAATGATGTCACCTTCACTAAGTAGAGCAATATAGTGAGTTTGCTGGCTGACAAATTCAGCTCAAACTTCACTCCCACTACCTTCCTTCATGAAATACTTACTAGTACCCCCCCCCCCCCGCAAACTATTAACAGGGAGCAGGTTGTGGTAGTGCTTACTAAGACCTGAAACATAGCCTCAATGGGCCCCAACATTATCCCAGGATGCCTCCAAAATAGCTCAAAACATGCCCTGTCGGGACCAGATAAGACACTTTTCAACTATAGCCTCAAATCAGGCTTTATACCACAAGAATGGAGAACTGCAAAGGTTATCCCACTTCACAAGCTCCTATAAACCCTGAGAACACTTCTGCTTATGCAGAACTGTTCACAGAAACCCTGTACAAGCATGTTAATAGCTGCATAGATGCAGCTGTACCCACCAGGAAGAAGTACAGAACTAACTCAAAAAACAAGCCACCCTGGTGGAATCACAAAGTCAATCGGATGTATAACAGGAAGAAGAAAAACTTGGCAAAAATTAGGAGGTGCAGCACCCAGCAGGATAAAAGCACTATCATTAAACTAAACAAACAACTCAGAGGACAAATAAATTCTACCAAAGCCAAATTTGAGGTACATTTGGCCTTCCAGGCCAAGGACAACCACAAAGCATTCTTTAACTATGCCTGCAACCTCAAAGGCAATACACAATTGTGTGCAGAGCTTATTGTAAATGGAGCCACCTATACTGAGCCAGAAGATATAGCAAACCTCCTGGCAGATACATTCAGCTCCAACTTTACTCCTCTCTCTCAACCTTCTCTCAGGAAATATCATCAAATATAACTCCCCCTACTATCACTAGGGAACAAGTCCTTAATGCTCTCTCTAAGACCAGGAGCACTACATCAACAGGCCCAGACAATATCCTAGGATGTCTTCTAAATAGCATGAAACATGACCTATCACGGCCTCTGGAATTACTATACAACAGTAGCCCCCAAACAGGCTTCGTGCCTCATGGATGGAGAAAGGCAACAGTCATCCCTCTGCACAAACATGTGCCACCTACAGAACCTGGAAACTACAGCCCTATAAGTCTCACTAATCTTATATGTAAAGCTATGGAAAGAATTATCATGGAGATGATCAATAGAGATATAGTAAACTTCCAGACACTGGACCCAACCCAGTTTGGTTTCATCAAGGGCAGATCATGCCTACTCAAACTGATGGACTTCTTTGAGAAGGTCACCAAAGCAATGGATGAGGGCAAAATCATTCACACTGCCTACCTTGACCTGGCCAAGACATTTGGCACAATACCCCCACTCGGGCATTGTTGACAAGCTCCAGAGGTTAGGTACAAACTGGCATGTCACCCGGTGGATAGCCAACTGGCTCACAGACAGGACCCAGGAAGTTAGAATGGGGAGTCCACCTCTGAAAAGAGGCCAGTCACAAGTGGAATCCCTCAGGAATCATCCTTGGACCACTCCTTTTTGGCATTTACTGTTGTCAGAGGTCTCTGGCTGACTAAATTTGCAGATGATTGCAAATTAAGAGCTGTCATTGACTCTCACACTGACACAAATGTTCTCCAGGAGGGGCTGACACAGATAAACAACTGATGTCAGTATCATGGACTAAAACTAAATGTCAAGAAATGCATGATATTATCCTTTGGGAAGTCATCCATCCCTGGTAACTATCATATTAACACCACACCCCTTAGAGTTGACCAGTAGTCAGGGACTTAGAAACACACAAAGATAGTAATCTGGCCTTTGATCATCACGTGTCTACAGTGGTGAGGAAATCATTCTATTTTACGCAACTTATAAACAAAGGTATGGCATCTAAGGCCAAGGATGTCATTGTTCCACTGTATTTGACATTCATCAGACCTATCATTGAATACAATGCCCCCTTTGGTATGTACGTAACCAGGCATATCCAACAAGTGGAACGTCCACAGAGGTTCCTCACTAAAAGAATACAGGCATAAGTAAAATAGCTTATGCAGACCACCTCAAGGCCCTATCCCTGTATTCTGTCTCCTACAGGCTTTTGAGGGGGGATCTATGCCTGGCATACAGGGCATTGTCAGACCCCACTCTGATGGACCTCCTGCATATCCACAAAACAAACAGTACCAGAATTACCCATTCTGAAGACTTAAACCTTGCCTGTGATATAAATAGGACCTGCTGGAGAGATAGATATGTATCCCAGAGACCACCCCGTCTATAGAACAGGCTTCACATCCATGTGAAGCAGAGTTCCTCCCTAGTCCAATTCAAATGCAACTTGGACAACTGGATGGGAAACCGGAAATTCATCCCTGGTTTGACACCTATGTCTCTGATGCAGACAGGTAACTTGTAAAGGGTTCATTTCCCAGGCCCATGATTACACTTTCAAGGGTATTAGAACTTGTCAGAGATTTGGGATGCATAGCTAGGCTTAAAAAGGCCCTTGACCTAGTAAACAACTATGACTCTATGAACAAGGGTGGACCATGACCTGACCCCAGAAACTACACACCTATTAGTGTGACTAGCCTAATATGCAAAGCCATGGAACAAATTATCATGGAAATGATCAACAAAGACATAGTCAACCCTCAGACACTGGACACAACCCAGTCAGGCTTTGTCAAGGGTAGGTCATGCATACTAAACCTGTGCACTTTGAGAAGGTCACCAAGGCAATGAATGAGGGGGAAAACAGTGCATAGCTCCTACTTGGACCTGGCTAAGGTGTTCAATACAATACCCCACTCTGGTATAGTTGAGAAACCTTATCAAACTGGGGATAAACCCCTACATAACTCACTGGATTGCCAGCTGGCTCACAGACAAGACCCAGGAAGCCAAGATTGGTAATAACACCTCTGACAAATGCCAGTCACCAGCAGGGTACCTTAGGGCTCAGTGCTAGGACAACGCCTGTTTGGCATCTACTTCGTGGAGGTAATGCTAATGCCAAGGGTCTTTGGCTGACCAAGTTTGCAGATGACTGCAAATTTGAAGTATCATAGATTTTCCCCATAATAGAAACCTCTTACAAGATTGTCTAACACAGACAAATGACTGGTGCCAAATCACAGACTAAAACTCAATGCCAAGAAATGCATGAAAGTGCCTAATGGGAAAAATGCCACCCAGGCCAATTACTCCATTGATGAGACACTCCTAAGAGGTGACCTAGTAGTCATTGATCTGGGAATATATGTAGAGAGTAATCTGGCCTTTGACCAACATGTGGCCAAGCCAGTAAGAAAATCATTGTATGTAGCCCAACATATATGTAAGGGCATGGCATCCAGGTCGAAGGAAATCATAGTTCTGCTTAATTTGGCCCTTATCAGGCTTATCATTGAGTATAATGCCTTCACTGGCATGTACCTGACCAGACATATGTAACAGTTGGAATCCCAGAAAGGTTCCTTACCAGGGAGAATCAAAGGTATAAACACATTGTCCTATACAAATAGCCTTAAAGTTCTTTGTTTATACTCTGTCTCCTACAAGTTAGTAAGATGCAGTTTATGCCTATCATATAAGGCATCCTTGGATCCAGCTCTGATGGACCTTTTCCACATTCAGAAAATGAGCAGCATCAGAAACACTAGCTCTAAAGATGTAAATGGTGCTTGTGACATAAATAAGACATGTTGGTGAGACAGCTGTGTGTCCCAGAGGATCCCCTGCTCAAGATCAGACTTCCCATCCATGTGAAGCAGAGTCCGTCTCTAACCGTGTTTAAGCATAACCTTGACCAATGGATGGGAATTCAGAAATTCACCCCAGGTCTGGCCCCCATGTTTCTGACAGAGGCAGGCATTAATTCCCAAACTAACATAATCCCCCATATAACTTCTAGAAACATCCTAAAATACCCCCTCCTAATAAACTCTCATGAAACATAGGGACACAATTGGGTTGGATTGCACAGCTAGGCTTTTAAAAGCCCTGGTGGTTGCTAGCTTAGTATATACCTACAAACCTATGAAGTAGCATTAAATATTTTCTGCTGCTGGGGGCCAGCTGTGCTGTGGCCTGTTTGAGACTCCTCTCAATACCAAATGTAGCACCTTCTTTACCCTGATCTCTACCAAAGGATGCTATTCTGCAGGCTTGGCCTCAGGGCCTGTGGTAAGTTTGTCCTCCAACACCTTTGACCAGCTTTCCGCATAAATTCATGGCCAGGGAACCCAAGCTAACCAAGAGTACTACATATCCTCTCCTTATTCCAAAAGCCCTCTGCTAGAAGAGTTTATACTAGCAAATGGAAAAGGTTTTCTAGTTGGGCTGCATCCAAAGGATTGGACCCCATTTTTGGATTATTTTGTGGGGCTTTTCCAATCAGAACTTAGTTACTCAGCTATTATGACTCACATGGAAGCCAGCTCCAATTTTCATATCAGTCAAAATCATACATTGATTGCATCTCTGAGATGAATTAAAAGCCTTTTTGGGGGATGCTTTCCTTCTTAAGCTTACAGTAAAAGGTCCAGTTCCACCATGGGATTTGCCTTTTTCTCCTTCAAGCCTTGACTAAGCTGCCCTTTGATGCAGCGGCTACAATAGATCTAAAGTTCTTATCTTGGAATAGTTAATAACAGATATTACTTCGAGTGTATTGACTGTTGCAGTCATGGTTTCCCCTCCATCCCTCTTTCTTCTCCTTCTTCTTTTATTACCATTCTTCCTTGTTGTTCTCCTTTCCTTGCAAGGGACATATTGGTAGTTATTTTCCACTGGTGGGGTTCTTCCACCAGAACCTGGCCTCCTACATGGGGGCTCCTGACAGGTTAGGGCAAGAAAAACTGATGTAATGGCGTTGGCTGCCTTTATACTACTGATGACCTGACATCAGTCCTCAAGCGACAGCAACTGACACAGAAATACTAAGTCTCTGGTAGTCAGTTCGGCCCAGGGCTACCCTGGCAGGGATAACCCAAATGTGATGACTGCAACAGTGAATACACTCGAACATCTACATTTATGGTAAGTGTGCACAACTGTACTTTCCTTATCCTTTACAAAGGGCTTCATTGAGAATGAATCCAACTTTCTTACCTAAGGTGGCATCTGACTCCAACTTAAATCAATGAATTCAGCCAAAGAAAGAGTGCATGCTTCAGTGCTTGGATATCTGTCATCAGCTAAGATTTGTAGATGGGACAAAGCACTTCAGAAAATAAGAACTCTGTGTCCTTTTCCAGAGCTAAATTTATGTAATCAGTTTCTAAGAGTACCTTGTCCAAATAGCTTTCAGATTGCATTTCCTTTGTTTACTTACATTAAACCAAAAACCCATTCCACAAGTGCAGTTACCACTTTGTCCTCTACTCATGTTTATAACACCATTACAAGTTGGATATTTAGTCTAAGTTCATAGCATCCTTCAACTCCACCATATGGTGAAATTTTCTCTCTGGAACAACCCAACTGTTTGTCCAGGGAATGTCCCACAGGTTCAGATGGCTAGAACAGATATTAGATACAAAAATGAAGTACTTAACATAATGATGGATCCATGTCGTCTTCCGTTCATTTTCAACCATTCCTTCCTCCATCCCCCTTCCAAATTGTCACTGATAATTTTCACATGAGGTAGACCTTGCAGATCAGCCCAAGGTCTGATTCTAGGACCCTTCTCAGTCCATTAGTCCCATTGATGTTGATAAATCTATTGTGATGGAAGATGTTTCATGAAAAAGTATGTGTCCTACGGCAAACTTGATCTGTGGAGACTTAGAGAGGAAAGGAAAGGTATTATGGCAGATGAGGTGGAGCTTCAGAACTTGTAGATTCTGAGTTGCTGACTTAGGATATGATGGAATACAATAACCCACAGACTGAGGCAGACGGATGGAAAAAGGCAACATGGATCTGTTTTGTTTGCCTGGGCCAGAAGGGAGTTACCAGAATGAACTATGGGGATTCTTGAAAATGTAGAAGTACCTTGGATATCAGTTGAAAGAGTGAAAAAGCATACAGGAATATTCCTGTCCAAGGAAAGGAAAAGGCATCTGTCTTCCAGGCCTTCTTCCATGGAGTCCTAGAACAGAATATTAGCAGTTTGTTGATGAGAGGAGGCAAAAAGTTCTGCTTGAGGAATTCCCCACAGATCAATTATTGGATGACCCCCTGATTTGGTTTCCATTTGTGAGGGTTCTGCCTTGATCCTCCTCATCTTGTCTGCTACAATGTCCTGCTCTGATGGAATGTAGGATGTCTGTAGAGTGAGATTATGCCGTGAAGCTATATCCTATACTAGCATGCTTAGTCTGCATGAGGGTAAGATGTAGTTCCTCCCTGCTTATATACCACATTACTGTCATAGCTTCAAACACTTGAAGAGGTTCCAGGGGGCCACAGATGATTCAGAGATTTGAGAGCATTTATAAGAGCTAGCATTTCTCTTATGTTTGTGTTCTGTTATGTCTTTTTGTCCCAAAGACCCTGCAATTTTATGCCTATCGGGACTACTCACAAGCAAAATCTGAGGTGTCTGTTTTGACTGACTGCTTTGGAGCAGGAGGGTAGAATCAGAGATCTGGATTCTGATAAATTTGATTGTCTCCACCATCTGATTTCATTTTCTTTTTTTTTTTTTTTACAAATCCCAGAATTGGTAACATTGTATCTTTCTCATGCAGTCTTGTAAGAGGTATCTTGGGAATCTTGGTTGCTTTGGGACCCAAAATCTTGAGGATCTGTTGTTATCCATGTCATTATTCCTCACAGAAGAGTCTTGGATCAGATATTGGATCCAAGCCAGCAACATTAGCATAGACAGATCTAAGGCTCAAGCTCCTATCTCTCCAATAATCCCCTGCTGTCCTCTAACCCTGAGATCTCATTTGACGAGTTTTGCTACGGACGTGATCCCAGGCTCTCTCTACAAGTAAGTGATTCGGCTCCTCACCTGGAGGTTGAATGCACCATCTATGCCACATTCAACGCCAGGGCTTTAGCAGCCCACTGCAATAAGCTGCTGCTTAAAGGGAGGGTCCTTTTGTTCTCCCTTCCAAGACTTCCTCTTCGGACCCTAAGCGGAAGTCCCCTTCCATGCCCTATATGGCTTCTAAAATGCCTAGGCTGTCACATCCTAGATCCTCGGATCTGACCCCAGCCTGGGCTGTCTCAGATCTGAGAACTTTGGATTCCTCTACTGGATCCAGGGTCTCCTCAGATCTGACCAGTTCATCGGATCTGATTGCTTCTTCTGCTCAACCTTCGGATCTGACAGGCTTGTCAGATACACCTGTAGTTATTGAGGATACAGCTTTGCCTGGATCCTCTAGGCATTTGTTCCAGTTGGTTCCTAGACCCCAGAGCCAAACTTCAGATCACTGACACAGATCTTCAGGGTCTCCAGCCAAGTCTACCCACTCCTTCACTTCCTCCAGATCATCCAGGAGTCTGTTGCCTTTGGATATGGACAGGATGATGAGCTTCCTCAAAGCCCAGATAGAATTAGAGCTTTTGACATCCCCAGCCCGTCCGGCTAGGGGAGCTTCTCCAATCTCCTCTTCCGAACAAAGTGGCTTTGGTATCTCAGGCCAGCGATCAGATCCCATCAATGTTGAGTATCTTCTTTTTAGACCCCAACAGGGTCCCTGACCTGCTCTGTTCCTCCGCCGGAGTGGTCCCCGTGCCAAAGTGGTCAATGCCAGCTCCACAGGATTGGCTTCGGGTCTGGGCTTTTCAGACTGATCTCTTCCCCTGAGGGCCTTGGCCTTTGTAGCTCTGGACCAGTATCATCTGGGGACCGTGGTGCTATATTGGGTCTCATTCCTCCTCTCTGGGGCACTTCACCCTCTGAGATTGGGGACTGGGCAGCTTCCAGCCCATTGGCCTTCCCAGTGGTAGAGAGGACCTTCTCCAGGACTGGAGCCACATCTCCTGCCTGTCTGGGTCCATCCCTACTCCTCACTAGTTTGGGTGGTGATGTCTCCCATCCTGTCCAGGGTCAGCCTTCCGATTCAAGCCTTCAGGGGGTTTCCTTCCCACACAAGGTCCTTGCATCTTCCAAGTCCTCCCCACAGCCCCCTATGGAGGAGGCACCTCATAAGAGAAAGTACAAGAGGAGGTACTTGGACTCACCTACAGAGTCCCTCACAGAGGACACAGACCTCAGTGAAGGAAATGGGTCACCCAGATTTCCGCCTGATGATGTCTGCTTTGAGTACATCCTTGAGATCCTGAAGCAGAAGGGCACGTGGTCTCCCCAACCCCTGTCTTCAGAGGAGTCAGTGTTCCTGAAGGCTTTCAAGACAGGCCCATCTACTTCATGGATGATCCCTCACCAAGTTGGTGGATCTTATCAGCAGTAGGGCCCTGGAAGGAACCTGACACTGTGGAACCAGAACCTAAACAAGCCGATGGGTTCCTAAGCCCTCCAGGGGACCAACCTTTCTGGAGCAAAGGAGTCCCGGTCGATGCTATTGTGGTTGCCGCTGCCACCCTGAAGGAGCTGGCATTGCAGAGCTCCTCAGTCCATCCCCAAAAATGGAGTCTCAGGTGGGAAGCATGTGTTTGCCTCAGCTACCTTTGGACTTAGGGCAGTTAATTACTTGGCACACTTCACCTGCCTCCAAAGGGACTTGGTTAAACAACTCATCACTTCCTTTACAGGATTTTTGCTGGCGGAGGACCTCAAGAAGGTGTCTCCCAAACTTTCTACTCTGATATCCCTCACTAATTTCTCAATGAGGTTAATTTCCAATGCTGCAGAAGCTACCTCTCAAGCTGCAAGTACCAGCATAGCTATAAGGCGGCATGCTTGGTTACAACTCTGCGGGCTTGCGGAACCCTTCAAAGTGTTTTTTACCAGTGCTCCCTTTGATGGGTCCACTCTCTTTGGACCCTCAGTGAAGGACACTTTGATCCATGACCCATAGTGAGCAAAAGGGGAAGACTTTGTCTGCTGTCAGGATCAAGTTTTCCATTCCTGAGAGGTCTTTCTCCAAGACCCAATGAGGAGCTAGGAAGATGTGGTTCCAGAAGTAACCATCTTCTTTCCAGGGCGCTCCTGATGATTCATTTTCCAGAGGCAGGGGGAAAGGATTCAATGGCAAATGTTGCCCTAGAGGTGGGGGGTTCTGAAAAATCAGGGCTCCAGAGAACCTTTTTCTGAGCAGCACTTTCAGTGCTCCTGAAGTGTTGCCCAACTGCTCTGCTATGGAGGCACTCAGGGGTCATCTTTCCCTTCACCCACTAGCCTGGACAAACATTACTTCTGATCAGCAGGTGTTAAACATCATTTCCAGGGGTTATTTCATTCCTTTTTTTTCAACCTCCTCCAACATGAAGGCATCTCCCTGACATTCCACCCTGTCAGAGGGAATTGGCCTCCATGGAAGTCCAACAACAACTTCAAAAATGAGTAATCCAATAGGTCCCAACAGGACAAAGAGGATCCGGACCTTACTCTCACTTCTTTCTAGTGGCAAAAAAGACCAGGGACCTGTGTCCTATTTTGGACCTGAGAGAGTTAACTCTATCAGTCAAAAAGTCCAAGTTCTGGATGGTCACTGTTCAGTTCATTCTACCTCTCTTACGCAAGGATGACTGGATGTCCTCAGTGGATCTCCAGGACACCTACTATCACATCAAGATAGACAGGTGCTCAAGGGAGACACCTTTGCTTCTGGTTAGGGGCCAATCATTACAAGTTCAGAGCCCTACCCTTTGAATTCATCATAGCCCCCCAGGTGTTTACCAAATGTATGGCAGTTGTAGTGGCTCACCTGCAGCTGCAGAGATTTCAGGGGTTTCTGTACCTCAACGATTGGCTCCTCACAGCACCTATAAGGCATCAACTATCACAGGCCATCCAGTATGTCCTACACCTGTTCAGTCATTTGAGGATTACAGTCAACCTCTCAGAGTCAAATCTGGTCCCTACACAAAGATTAGAGTTCATAGGAGTGCAGCTAGACTCCATCTCAGTGATTGCAGCATTGCCTCTATGCAGAGTTCAGCTGATATGGGAGCAGGTCATGCAGATCTTAAACCTTTCGTATCCTCCAGTCCACTTGATTCTTCAGACCCTAGGGTCCATGGCTGAGGCCATATAGCTTATTCCTCTACCAAGGTACCACATGTGGGTTTTACAGTGGATCCTGGTGGGTCAGTGGTCCACTCTGTCTCAACCAGTATCCTTGTCCATAAAACTGATGCCTGTGTGCAGACGGCACCCTCTTTGGTGGCTTCAGTCTCAGGATCTCATCTTAGGCAGACCCTTTTCACTCCCACTCCCCAAGGCCACAGTGACCATGGATGCTTCCCCATGGGGGGGCGCATTTCCAGGGGAGAACTGTTCAAGGCATGTGGTCCCCTGTAGAGACCAAGCTGCACATAAATGTTTTGGAGATGAGACCAGTCCTACTAATGTTGCAAGCCTTTCAGGACTGCCTCCCTCTGGGGACAATTACAGTTCAGCCAGACAACATATCAGTAGTTTGGTACATCAACAAACAGGGCAGAACTATGTCTTACCCCATGTGTCGAGAAGCTGTCAGAATTTGGCAATGGGTGATATCCTCCAGCCGCTTTCTAATAGCAAAAGCACATCCCAGGGAGCTTGAACGTGATAGTGGACAAACTGAGCAGATGCATTCTCCTGCCTCATGAGTAGTCTCTCAATCCCAGAGTGACGAAGGAGATTTTCCGTTACTGGGGCCAGCCTTGCTGCAACCTCTTTGCATCACTCCTGAACAAGTGCATCAGTTACTTTGCCCTAATTCCCCCTCAGTGGGAGTCCCCAAGAGATGCTGTCCTTCATGACTGGCCCTCAGGACTACTCTATGCCTTTCCCCCTTTCCACTGATTCCTCTCTTCTTAAAGAAAGCCAGCAGGTTGAGAAGCAAGGTGATCCTCATTATACCCTTCTGGCCTCGACAGATTTGGTTCCCTTCCTGTGGCCTCATCTAATTCACTGTCCATGGATTCGGACCCAGTTCTGGATCTTCTGTCTCATCCACAGGGACTGGTGCACCTCAGTCTTCAGGGACTGGTGCACCTCAGTCTTCAGAACCTCAAGCTTACAGCTTCGCTTCTCCAATTCCATTAGTAGCCATGCAGAAAAATGTATCTTCCCCAGCCAAAAAATTCTACTTGCTTCCCATAGACCTTCCACCAGAAAACTGTACCTAAGCAAGTGGAAAAGATTTTCTGTTTGGGCGTACAATAATGGTCTTAACCCCCTTTCTGCACAAGTTGAAAAAGTTTTGGAGTTACTAACTATGCTTTTTGATCAAGGAGCTTCTACTTCCACTATTAAGGTCCAACTAGCTGCAATTTCCAATTTTCACAATGGCTTCGAAGACCATTCACTGATTTCACATAGATTATGTAAAGTGTTTATGAAACCAGCTTTGCAATTGAAACCTCCTTTTAAAGACCCTGTAGCTCCTTAGAATCTGACCTTAGTTTTGCAGTCCTTAGTGCTTCTTCCCTTTGAACTGGTGGCTACATGTCACTTAAAGTTTCTTTCATGGAAAACTATTTTTCTGATAGCCATTACTTCTGCCAGAAGAATTTCTGAGATACAAGCATTATCTTCAAACCCCCCTTATTTAGTTTTTCATAAGGATAGGGTTTCATTAAGAACCAAGCCATCCTTTCACCCTGAGGTGGTCTCAGAGACAAATATTAATCAGACCATTGACTTACCCATTTTCTTTCCTAATTTTTTCCAACAAAAGTGAATATTGCTTATATTTGTTGCATGTTCACAGGCAATTACGTTTCTACCTCAGCAGAACTAAAGAATCTAGAAAGTCGGACCAGTTATTTATCTTTCTCGGGTCCATCTCTGAAAAATTTTGTTTCAAAAGTTACCTTGTCAAAATGGCTAAGAGACTGTATTACTTTCATATACAATAAAAATAATCTCAAATTACCAGCACCAGTGAAAGTGCACTCCATTAGATCAATAGCCTCATCTGCTGTTTTCCATTCCAAGGCTTCATGGATGAAATATGCACAGCAGCAATCTGGGCTACTCCACATACCTTTATTACTCATTACAAATTGGATATGGTCTCCAGGGGAAGAGCATCTTTTGGGTCTATGGTTCTCAGGAATATCCTTCCATTAAGGCCACCCAGGACCTAAAGTAGTGGGGAGTCTGTCCCAAAGGTAAAGAATAAATGAAGATCGACAACATCAGATAAAGAAGTTATGTACTCACCATAACGTTCATCTGTGTTGTCGCTCTTCATTTATACTTTACACCCCACCCTCCTTTCCCCTGCTATTTTCTGGAGGATCAGACTCTTGTAATGGTAACTTTATCAGGTTTGATCTTGGACATGGCCTCTTTACAAATTTATTTGTCTTGCTCTCTACCTGCAAACTCGATCTGAGGTAATATGGAGAGGGGTATTGTTGGTAAAGTCTAAGCTCGAGAGTTTTTGGCTGGTGTGAGCTATGTAATGGCTGAGCTTGTTCCTACAGTCAGAACCGTAACCCAAAGGTAAAGGATAAATGAAGATCGACAGCACAGATGAAATGTTGTGGTGAGTACATAACTTCATTGTACCTTCTGCAGTCCATACTAGACTTCATAATTTATTGAGCATATTGGCTGCATCAGGTTTCAGACTCTCTAGAGAGACAAGGGCCTGCTTCTGCAGGCCACCTGGATTGTGTTGAAGGATATAATGGACTGCCTGACACATCAATGTATGTGGTTCTCACTGCCAGTTGGTTACAATTTAGCACTAATTTTTTTTAATTTCTCCAAGTCTGTTAGGTTTCTAATACCATGATTGGAATGGACACCATTACTAAGTCAAAGTATGATTAAAGTTCATGAAATTAGTATTGTTTCAATCTTTAATTTTAGCCAGAAGTACACTTTGTAGCACCCGCAATGTGCCCAGTATCGACTCCTTATGCAGTTCATACTGTGTTACAAGTATCTGTAACATATCTAAGTATGATTGTAAATTCTTTTTTTTAAGACCCATTGCTCTTACTACTATTGGAGCTATCTGGATATTTTTCTTCCACATTGCCCTCATTTCTGGCTGCAAATCCTGGTATTTTATGATGTTGTGTCTCTCTGTATGTAAGACACTGTAGTCATTGGGTGTAGCAATTTCCATGGTCAATACTACTTTTGTCTTCTTCTCATGGACTACTGTACCTGTTTTCTCACATCTATTTTTGAACTGTTTGTAATGGGTGATAGCATGTGATATAAACTTCACCATTTTATAATGCTTTGTGGCTTATGTTTCCAATGTGTTTTCAGCTGCTTCAATATTACAATGTTTGCAAAATCCCAAATGCAACAGTCTTGCCACAGTATTATGCCTTTCAGTATACAGTCCTTCTTCCATTAGTATAGCACAACCAGCAACAAGATATGGGACTGTTTCCAATTCTGTTTTACAAAACCTACATTTGTCTGTTTCTCCCACATGTTCAATGGACCTTGTAAACCAATGTGTACGTAGTCTACTGTCTTGGGCTGCCAGTATTAACCTTTTGTCTTTTGGTTTAAATTCACCTCTCCTTAACCATTCCTGTGTTCAGTCCTGATCAAGATAAGGTTGTTTCAATAGTTACTTGCAACTATATTTATGCATTTCCACATTTCATGCCTTCTCATCTGATCCTTACCTCATATTCTTTCTTTTGTTTTTTGGCACATTCAGTTGTCGCCTGATTTGTTTCTACTTCTGGTTTGATTTTCATTCCTGCTTGACACTGACATGCTTCTGCTAAACTAAGCAGGGGAAGTCATCTTAGACTTCTCCTCATATTTTAAAAGTTTCACTGTTTGGGTCTTGTGAGGTCAGCAAATATGTATGCATTCCTACAATTGCAGATCTATACATGTAATCAATTTTGAGGAGGCCCATACCTCATTCAGAACAGGGAATATATAGTGTTGGTATACACTTGATTTTTTTAAATCATTTCTGAAGCATCCTTCTGTTTTCTGTCCAACTGATCCAACCCCATTTGGGGCCAGTCAATCACTCCAGAAGTATAAGTTTGGACAGGAAGAGCAAATTGGTTTATAGCTTGAATTTGTTCCGAGATGTCAGGTCTATCTTTAGTATTAGTTTTAGTCTAAAATATTCCGTACTAAGTTTTATTCACATTTGTTCATGTGTTATTGTTGATCCTTCATCAATTCCCAAATATTTATACATTTCATCTTACTCAAGTTCTTTAATATCACATTCTTGCCCCAGGCTGATGTTTTCTTGGTGCTGCAGCTTTCCTGCTTTAAGGGTTGCTTTTGCAAATTTAGCAAAACCAAATTGCATCTTTATATCATCTGAAAAAGTTCTGACCACTTGCAGTTGTGCTTTCATTTCCTTGTCTGATGAACTATACAATTTTAAATCATCCACAAAAAGAAGATAAGTCTTTACATTGTTTTCTGGAAGCCAAATTGTAGCCATGGCGTATTCTGTTACGTAAACAGCTTAATGGATTAAGGGCAAGACAAAAGAGCAGCACTGACAAAGACTCACCCTGGAATATCCCGCTTTGAATTTTTATCCCTGGAATAATAATTTGTCCTTTATGATGGCTTAACTGCAAAGTGGTTTGCCACTGTGTCATTATCGCTGTAATGTAATTGATCAGTGTAGGATGTATCTTATACATTTTTAAGCACTGAATGTGGGATACTGTCAACTGCTTTATTGTAGTCTAGCCATGCCATACTTAAATTCTTCCCCTTTTTACAGTCCTCCATTATGACTTGATTTAACATAAATGATCTTTTATTTCATATGACTTTCTTTTGTTACCCTTTTGTTCTATTACCATGATTGAGTTTTCTTCTAAATGACAATAAACTCTGTTGGCATCAATTTCAGTGTATAGTTATACATCTTTGGAAGACAATTTATTGCTCTAGAATTTTTAGGATAGCTTGCAGGTTTGATGTTAAGTAGGGATTTTGTTTTTCCTGTTACTAACCAGGTTGGTGTCTGTTCAGGTGCACATAAAATAGTTCTTACTCATGGCTAAATCTTCATGTAAAGATGTTAATACTTTTAGCCAGAAGTTAGGTACTGCATCTGGGCCTGGCTTTTCCATTTAAGAGCTTTTCCTAACTTTGTTTCAATTTCTCTGGCCTTTACTTCATCCCATTTCATATCCTGTACATTTGAACTTCTCCTTTCTTTGACTTCTATCAGTTTAACATCTTTGTTATGTTCCACATGATTTTCACAGATATTTCTCTAAAATGTATCTGTTATTTTTTTGGTGGTATTTCAGTTCCTTTTACCTTGTTTCCCTATTCTCTATAAAACTTTTTTTGGGACATCAATAAATTGCTTATTTTG
This sequence comes from Protopterus annectens, assembly GCF_019279795.1. Classification (NCBI taxonomy): domain Eukaryota; kingdom Metazoa; phylum Chordata; order Ceratodontiformes; family Protopteridae; genus Protopterus; species Protopterus annectens. Next base: position 381,577,578 of record NC_056725.1, read on the forward strand.
TACTTTTCCTTTATGGTTATCTGCATAGCTTCTAAGATCTGACGTTATCCTAGTCACCATTCATCGCATATGGGACTAGGATTCGACATTGGATCTGAGCCGGCACACTTAGACAACATAATGCTCTGCTACCCTCTAACTCCTCAGTTCTCGTTTGCCGAGCTTGACAGACACAGATTGCTCAGCTCCTCAGTGTAGAAAAGTAGAATTGTTTTCTTTTGGGTTTCTTTCTTTCTCTTTCCTTTAGCCTTTTTCTGACTGACTTTAGACTTGAATTTGTTTAGTGTGTCTAGGTTTTCCACATTTACCCCTCCCATTTTGTGTCCTGTTTGGAGCTCTTTTAGTTGTAGTTTTGTGTGAGCTTTTCCTCTTTAGTGTTTGTTTTTTTTAGAGGGCTTCTGTAGTTAGCTCTTGGTCGGTGTACTTTTGTGTGTGGATGGATTTTTGGTGCTCAAACCTTTGCTAGTGTCTTCCAGATTGGATTTGGTTTGTGTTGGTCTGATTAGGTTGTCTATCAAGCTGTCAGGGTTTAAGAGGTGCTCCTCGTGCAGTTGGAAGATGTCCATTTCCGATCACATGAGAAGTGCCTCTATTGCCTCGGCACCAGTCACCTGGAGGTTAAGTGCGGAATTTGTGCCGCATTCAACCCCAGTGCTCTTTTTGAGCACTGAAACAACCTTTGTCCCTACCTCATCAGAGTCTATGGCTAGTTCTGATCCCCTTCTCCAGGGCAGGCAGGGCCACCGGTCCCAGTTGTTGCCCAGGAGTCCATGGAGGTGGGTTTGGGTCTGGGTCTTTCTGACCGTTCTCTGCCACTCAGTGCTTCAGCACTTGATAGTTCCAGTCCGGCCTTCTCTGAAGCATTGGAGGTCCTGGCAGGATCTGCTCCTTCCTCCCTTGTGTTGTTGTCCACAGGGGAGGGTGAGGAGGCTTCATCTAGTCCCTCCGTGTTCCAGTTGGTGGAAAGGTCTCTCTCTGCTACCAGAGTAGCCTCCCTTGCCCACCAGACTCCATCCCAGCCTCAGATTTTGAGCGGACCCTCTCATCCTGCTCCTGGTCAGCCCATTTGACCTAGTCCCCAGGGGGGGAGTTACCCCTATTAGGGTCCCCACCTCTTCTGAATCTTCCCCTGAGCCTCTCATGGAAGAAGTTCCTTAGAAGAGGACATGTAAGAGGAGACATCTTGACTCCCCAATGGAGTCTCTCATGGAGGACACAAACAATGATGAAGGGGTCAGGTCCCCAAGATCACTGCCCAATGATGTCTCTTTCTGGGACATTCTGGAGATTTTTAAGGCCAGGGGCTGTTGGTCTGCCCATCCTTAGAGGAAGCCATGTTTCTGTAGGCTTTCAGTATGGGCCCATCTACCTCTTGGGTGTCCCCCCTGCTGACCTGTTTAATCAATCTCATTGCCAGCATGGCTTGGAAGGAACCAGATACAGTGGAGCCAGTGCCAAAGAGAGCAGACAAGTTTTTGAGTCCCACTTCTGACAAAGCTTTCTGGTCCAAGGCAGTCCCGGTTGATGCGATTCTGGTAGCTGCCACTACCAAGAAAGAGCTGGCGGAACAGAGTTCATCTGTCCATCCTCCCAATCGAGAGTTAGGCGTGATTGACAGATTTGGAAAGTGGGATTTTGCATTGGCCTCATTCAGCCTGCTAGCCTTAAACTACCTGACACATTTCACCTGTCTTCAGAGGGATTTGATAAAGGAGCTTACCACTTCCCTCTCGGAGACCATGCCTGCATAGGACTTTAAGACCATTTCTCCCAAGCTGGCCACTAACTAATTCGTTCATGAGGTTGATATCCAATGCTGCAGAGGATACCTCACGGGTGGCAGGCACAGGCATTGCCATCAGGCGACATGCCTGACTTTGCTTATGTGGGTTTGTGGGGGCCTTTAAGGCGTCATTCACCAATGCTCCTTTCGATGGTTCAACCCTCTTTGGACCAACTATTAAGGAAACTTTAACCCGCAGTGAGCAAGAAGAGAAGACATTGTCGGCCATAGGGATCAAGTTCTCTACCCCCCAAAGGCCCTTTTCTAAGACCCAACAGGGGAGCAAGAATATTTGGTTCCATAAGTCGCAGTCTTCCTTTCAGGAAGCTCAAAAAGATTCCTCTTCCAGTGGATGGGAGAGAGGGTTCAACTGTCGACGCCGCCCTAGGGGCAGAGGAGGCCTGCAAAACCAGGGGTCCAGGGAACCTTTTTCCTGAGAAGCCCTTTCAGTGCCCCTGAGGCATTGCCTGACTGTCTGTCCCTGGAGGCAGTCGGGGACTGTTTATCTTTGCACCTTTTGGCCTGGGCAAACATCACAACCGATCAATGGGTGCTAAGAATTATATCCAGGGGCTACTGTATTCCCTTTTCCAATCCCCTACCAAAAAGATGAACTCTCCCCAACATGCCACTCAGTCAGAGAGAGTTAGCCCATGTAGAGGTGACTAACTGCATTCTAAAAAGAGACATCCAAAGGGTCCCCCCAGGATAGAGAGGATCTGGAACATACTCCTGCTGCTTTTTGGTACCCAAGAAAACAGGAGACCTGCTTCCAGTTCTGGACCTCAGTCACTTAAATCTCTCAGTGAAGAAATCAAAGTTTTGGATGGTCACTGTACAGTCCATTGTACCCTTTATGCACAAGAATGGCTGGATGTGCTTTATGGATCTCCAGGAAGCATACTATCATATCAAAATAGACAGGCAGTCCAGGAAATTTCTCTGCTTTTGCATAGGAGCCGATCATTTCCAGTTCAGAGCCCTGCCCTTTAGACTCATCACTACCTCCTGGGTGTTCAAGTGTATGGCAGTGGTGGCAGCTCATCTCAGGCTGCAGGATTCCAGGTGTTTCCCTATCTCAACGATTGGCTCCTCACAACTCCCACACAGCATCAACTGGTGGAGACCACATGCTTTCTTCTTTGTCTCTTCAATCAACTAGGGATAACAGTGAATCTAGCCAAGTCTTCCCTGACCTCATCTCAACAGCTGAAGTACATAGGGACTCAGCTGGACACTACCTCAGAGATTGCAGCTCTTCCCCAGTGACGTGTGCTTCTTATCCCGTCTCATGTACAATCTCTTTGGGAGCAAACTTGTCCTCCAGTATCACTCATTCTACTCTAGGTTCTATGGCAGCAGCCATTTATCTGGTTCCACTGGCCAGGTATTACATGAGAGTTATGCATTGGATCCTAGCGGTTCATTGGTCTACTATCTCTCATCCTCTGTCAGTCTCTATACAGCTCACTCCAATATGCAGAAGACATTTCTCCTGGTGGATGCACTCTTCAAACCTCCTAGCAGACAAGTCTTTATCTCCCCCAATTCAGACAGCCACGGTTACCATGAACGCTTCCCTCCTAGGGTGGGGGGACTTCCAGGGGAAAGCTGTCCAAGGGATGTGGTCCCAGTCAGAGACCAAACTGCACATAAATGTTCTGGAGATGAGAGCAGTCCTTTCATTGCAAGCATTTCAGGACTGCCTTCCTCCAGGGGCAGTAGCAGTTCACAGAGACAACACGTCTGTTGTGTGGTACATAAACAAACAAGGTGGCACACATTACCTATCTGCTTTGTCATAAGGCTGTCCTTCGTGCACTTTCTTCTTGCAACGCACATTCCCGGAGCATCCAACATGATACCAAACAAGCTGAGCAGGGCTATTCTGACCAGTCATGAATGGTCTCTGAACCCACTAGTGGTGAAGCAGAGCCTCTGTTTGTGGGGCCAACCAAGCTGTGATCTGTTTGCTTCCCCTCTCAACCACAAATGTAGCAACTACTTTGTCCTGATCCCCCAGAGATGCTCTGACTCACAATTGGCCTCCGGGTCTCCTTAATGCCTTTCCCCCATTACCTTTGATTCTGAGAGTTCTTCAGAAAGCATGATACCTCAGGAATCTGTTGATCCTTATTGCCCCCTTCTGGCCTCCGCAGGTGTGGTTCCCTCTTCTACAGTCTCATCTGAAGCACCCCCCTTGGGTGCTCGATCTGGTGCCAGATCTGATCTCCCATCCGTTGCTCCACCCCCTTTCAAATCTGCAGACCCTCCGTCTGATAGCTTGGTTTGTCCAGTTCCAGCGATTCTTGCTAAGTCCAGGCTTGCATTTCCTGTGAAGGACATTATCCTTGCTTCTCAAAAAATCTTCTACCAAGAGAATTTACAGAAGTAAGTGGAAAAGATTCTCTATTTGGCCTAAAGGTCAGAATCTGGATCCATTTTCAGCTCCTATTTCTGACATTCTTCTTTTCCTGGCTTCCCTTTTTTAGGAGGGTACTAGTTTCTCTACGATCAAAGTCCAGTTGGCAGCAATTTCTAATTTTCACCTCAGTAACAAACCTACTTTTTCTTCTCACCTCTGCAAAGCCTTCTTGAAAGGTGTCTTTTTATTGCGTCCTCCAGTCAAGGACCCTTCACCATGGGAGCTTGCTCTGGTGCTGCAATCTCTAACTAGGCCCCCTTTTGAGCCTGCTGCATCCTGTGACCTCAAATGCCCTTCTTGGAAGACTGCCTTTTTGGTGGCGATAACTTCAGCAAAAAGAGTATCAGTATTGCAGACTCTTACCATTAAGCCTCCTTATTTGATATTTCATGAAGATAGAGTGGCCTTGAGACCCCAATCCTTCCTTTATGCTAAAAGTGGCAACTGAAGCTAGCCTCAATCAGTCTATCCAGCTTCCAGTATTTTTTCTAATTATGCTAATAATGGTGAATACATTTTGCTTACTTTGGATGTTCATCGACATCTTTGGTTTAATTTCCACAGAACGAAGTCCTTTCGATTCTTAGATCAATTGTTTGTGACCTTCTCAGTCAACAGCAATGGCCAAGCTGCCTCGAAACTTACCATTTCCCATTGGATTTCTGAGTCTATTTCTTGCATATACTCCTCCTGTGGTTCTCCTTTGCCTAGACCAATTAGGGCCCACTTATCAGGTTAGTGGCTACATCAGCTGCCTTCTCAGCTCGTCAGTCCTTGGATGACATTTGTGCAGTGGCAACTTGGTCTTCTCCTCATACCTTCATTTCTCATTACAAACTTGACCTAGTTTCTAGGGGAGAGCCTTCCTTTGACTCCACTGTTCTTCGGCATGTCCTTCCACGGGGCCACCTGAGAATGTTGGGTAGCTGGGGACTCTGACCCATATGTGATGAATGGTGACTAGGATAACATTAGATTAATAGTTATGTACTTGCCATAACTTGGTATCTGTGTTATCTGTAGTCATCATTCATCACGATCCCACCCTCCTTCCCCTTCCTGAGGGATTGGCAGGACTTTGGCGGACCTTTTCTGGTGGCAGATCTTCTTTGTCCGTCTTCTTTTTCCAAGGCAAACTCTATCTGAGGGGTTAGAGGGCAGCAGAGCATTATGGGAGGGGATTGGTGGACTTTGGTGGACCTTTTCTGGTGGCAGGTCTTCTCTGTCCGTCTTTTTATTCCAAGGCAAACTCTATCTGAGGGGTTAGAGGGAAGCAGAGTATTATGGGAGGAGAAGAGCTTGAGCTAAGCTGTTGTCTAAGTGTGCCGGCTTGGATCTGATGTCATATCCAAGACCCATATGTGATGAATGGTTACAAAGTATAACACAGATACCAAGTTATGATAAATACATAACTATTATTTTTCTGCTTATGCAGATATTTTTAGTTTACTATTTGCGATAGTGCATGACAGATTCTGAAATGTTCTGATACTGCACATTACGTTTATAGGTTCATAGGTAGGTACTAGGCTATTGGCCCTAGGGCCTATATAAGCCTATCCAAAAATGTACCCTGGCTTTCGCCACCCAAGAAAATTATTTTCCTGTGCCCCTGTCGAGCAGAGCCACAGAAGAGATCCCTGTGGTGAATTTCCTATTTCCCATCCAATCATCAAGATTATTCTTGAAGAGTGCTAATGAGGAGCTCTGTTTGACATAGATAGGTAGTCTGTTCCAGAGTATGGGAAGTCTCTGGGACAGGAATCTATCCCTCCCGCATGTTCTGTTTATTGTGGTGACAAGGTTTAGGTCCCTAGAGCATGTAGCTCGGAGGGATTGGGATTTCTTTAAGTGGAGCATGTCCAACAGCTTTGGGTTTGAGATAGCTTTGTATGTTAGGCAGAGATTGCCTCTGAGTAGGCGATATGCGACGGAGTAAAGCTGGAGTTTTTTGAGACAGTCTGCATAGGGCATCTGTTTGAGGCCAGTAATCCTCTTTGTGAAGTATTTCTGTGGCCTTTCCAGTTGTTGTAGATGTCTTGTGAGGTACATACCAAAAGGGGAGTTGTACTCAATAATGGGTCTAATGATTGATGAGTAGAGAGGAACAATGACCTCTCTTTTTCTGGATGAGAAACCTTTTGTGATGAGGTGAGCCACGTAGAAGGATTTCCAGACCACTGTGGCGATGTGATTATCAAAGGAGAGACTACTGTCCACCTGTGTCCCAAGGTCTCATCACATTTTCGGCATTAAGTAGACTACCAGCTATGTGGTAGTTCATGGGTACAGAGCACTTTTTGGCATTCGGCTTCAGGCAATGGCTTTGACACCAGGCATCTGTCTCAGTGAGGCCCTTTTGTAGTATGTCCACATCGTTAGGAGTTTCGATTATGGCTCCTAGTTTGCAGTCATCTGCAAACTTTGTTAGCCAAAAACCTTCTGTGTTAGCCTGTACTTCAGAGAAGTAGATACCAAACAGGAGAGGACCCAGGACTGAACCCTGTGGTACTCCACTTGTCACTGGTCTGAAGTCGGATTTGGAGCCTGCTACTTTTACAGTGTGGATTCTGTCCATGAGCCAGTTGGCAACCCATCTTGTGACATAGGGATTTATACCTAGTTTAGTCAGCTTATCTATAATTCCAGAGTGGGGGATGGTGTCGAAAGCCTTGGCGAGATCTAGATAAGCTGTGTGAACCACCTTTCCTTCATCTATGGCTTTGGTGACTGCTTCAAAGAAGTCAATCAGGTTTAAGAGACATGATCTACCTTTTACAAATCTGAACTGGGTAGGGTCCAGAGTTTGGAGATTACCTATATTTTTGTTTATGAGTTTCATGATGATACGTTCCATGGCCTTGCAGATCAGGCTCGTCAGGCTAATGGGGCGGTAGTTCCCGGGTCCGTCGTGGCTCCCACTTTGTGGAGTGGGATAACCGTCGTAGTGTGCCATTCAGTGGGCACAAAGCCTGAGGTGAGGCTATGCTTGAACATGGTACTTAGGTAGGGTGCCAGTTCATTCTGTAGTTTGTGTAGAACGCAGCCTGGGATATTGTCAGGTCCCATGGATGCTGTGTTCTTGGCTTTGGAGAGTGTGTTTTTTACCTGTATAGCCATGATTGCAGGAACTTTGCATTCTTCCGCTATAGAGATGGGCCCTCTAGGGGGTGATTGGGGGGTAAAGTTAGCACTGAACCTATCTGCCAGGATGGTGGCAATATCAGTTGGTTCTGTATATTTAGTGCCATTGTGCTGTAACTCAGAGCAGATCTGAGTGTTGCCATTGAAATTCTTGACATAGCTATAGAATGCTTTGTGGTTGTCTTTAGAGTCAGTGGCAATTTTGTTTTCATAACTAGCTTTGGAGGATTTTATGAGGGATCTCAGCTTCTTACTGAGGTTGACCAGGGAGTTCCTCAAGTCATGGGATTTTACTTTTTTCTGCAACAGTTTCTTTCTTCTGTTATAGAGTTTGTATATGGCAGAGGACAACCAGATTGGCTTCCTTTTTTTGGAGGATAGCATCTTGGTTCTGTTAGGGATAGCATGATCCATGCACTCATGTAACTGCTTATAAAGTGCATTTGTGTAGGATTCAGCAGTCGTACCTCTACTGTCCGTCTGCATGGGTGTCATGAAGTTTGCCACGTCTGTCTTAAGAAGCGTGAAGTTGGCTTTGGTGAAGTTTTTTACGGTGGTTTCCCTAACTGGGGGTGGGGGCGGGATGTGGGATTAGCTTGTGGTCGGATCTGACCAACGAGGAATTGACCTCTGTTGTAGAACATCGGTTGCCCATGTTGGTAATGACCAGGTCTAGGATATTGCTGCCCCTGGTGGGGGTGTGAATAAGTTGATCCAAGGCATTGGAATTTATGAATTCCAGAAAATGTTGAGCAAAAGAGGTGGTACATGAGTAGTTTTCCCAGTTAATGGTGGGGTAGTTGAAATCACCCATTATTAGGGTGTTGGGTTGTACCCTAATACTTTCCAGTGTATCAAGAAATGAGGAGTGGGAATCCTGGGGCATGTTGGGGGGTCTGTAGCAAGCTACACTTTGGATTGCGGTCTTGCCCAGAGTTAGTTGCACTTGGATAATCTCGGATGCATTATGCTGTGCAACTAGCCTGGAGGTGTGGATATCCTTAATGAATATGGACACGCCTCCACCTTTAGTGCTTTGTTCTGGGTTAGGTGGCCAAAGGGTGTGGTATGAATTATAGCCTGGTAATGCAGGGGTGCTCTCTGGTGCTTTGAACCAGGTCTCTGTCACTGCACAGATGTTGATGTTCTCCATTTTAAGGAGTGCCTCAAGTGAGTGCATTTTGAGGCTTAGACTTTTACCATTGAGTAGCATTAACCTCAAATTTTGCTTGCTTGTACTTGTTACAGTTGTGAATTTGTCATTTGAACCTTGCCTAAAAACGGCACTATAGGGGTGGTAAGAGCCTTAGCCAGTATCCGGAATCCCAAGGGCGACAGGTGCAGGCCATCTCTGGCAAAGCATCGTGGTCTGTCGATTTCATGTTGTCCCAGGCAGACAAATACTGGATCCCTTTAGAATGACACCAGAAGCTTAGCCAGTTGTTGAAGTCAGTCATTTTGTCCTTGTACTGTGGTATCATTCTGGATGATGGCAGGATGCTACTCAGGGCTAGGGTCATACCTGCATGGGCTACAAGATCAAAGAGCTCCTCCATGTCTCTTTTCATGTAGTCCAGGGAGGTACATCTCAGGTCATTTACACCAACATGGACAATGGCCATGTCATATTTGTACTTGTTGTGGAGTGACCTGAATGCGTGCGTTATGTGGTGGATCCTGGCACCTGACAGGCAGCTGGCAGTAATTTTCTCCTTGTTTAGCCTGGTGAGTGGAACATCAGTGTGTCTGACTATAGAGTCACCTTTGACTAGAGTGTTGGGTACGTTGTTATGCCTTATGGGCTGTGGTTGAGTGGCACACTGAGTTTGTGGGCTATGTGTCATTTGGGTTGTGTTGGGGGTGGAATTTATTTGCTTTTCTGCTTTGGAGGTCCATGATTCTTGGGCAGGTTTTTATTGAGAGCTTCGGTAAATGTAGGTGTGTGTTTTGTGTTTCTATGTGTGTGTTTTGGTGGTGTAGGTTTTGAGAGAGTATGTGATGAGTGTGGTGTGGTGCAAGTGTTTACCTTCTCCTCTTGACTGCCTAGTCCAGTCTTGGGTGAAGAGAGCTTTGCTTCCAGTTTGGCTATATAAGTGCATCTTTCACAGGTTGTAGTGTTGGGTGGTAGGAGGAGAGGGTTGTCTGTGTACATGAGGCAATTGCTGCATTGCCCCAAGATGCCCAGATTCATCAGGTAGGCAGGAGAAATCACCGGAAGCTGACCCTTATACATGCCTTGATAGGTGCTTATATATTAAGTACTAAAAACTGCTTTCCTCTAGACAAGTAAGGAAAGTTGAGTGCTGTAGTAATTTGCAGCTTATTTAGTGCTTACAACGAGTTCTGAACAAGTGCTGAGTTCAAAGAAACAGATCTGAGTGCTGAAACTAGAAAACTGGCTAGTTCTAAGAAACAAAATTAAGCTAGAAGGCTTCCCTCCAACACAGAAAGGCTTGGGGCTCAGAAGCCTACAAACAGTCTAGACCACTTACTGGAAAGGCAGGACACAAGCTTACATTTTTTTTTCTTTCCCAGATGCTCTCTTTGTACACAGTAGGAGTGCCTGAAATCAGAATATGATCTCACTGCACTCAGTTCTATCTTTTCTGAATATTTTTGTTGATCTGTTCCCTCATTTCTACACTTCTAACAGTGACACTTCTTGTCTTAATTGATTTATAGTTTTCTCTGTTTGATACTTCCATGATGGCATTTGATTTCTCCCCTTCCTTTTCCTTACTGCCTTGTATTCATATGGTGAAACTTTGTTATTAATTTAGCTGCACAGTAATGTATCCTATTTACTTCTGTTATATCACACAAATTTCTGTGAATAGTTCTAAGTACTGTGTTCATTTGTTTCATCAGTCTTCTAACTTTTGGGGTTTTATGGACTTTCTGTAGTCTGTTTCTTTCATTGATCTTAATATGTCTGTCAGTCTCTACTAAATCAAGCATCTCTTCTCTTAGATCATTTTCTTCTGAACTGAGGGCACATTCTTTGTGCTTTCCTATGCAACCATAGTGTTATCCATGCCCTTAGTCCTTGTGACTGAAGCATTTTACAGGTGGATATTAATGTGCTAAACTTTGAATGATGCCTAATGGACCTGTGTGACTCCTCGGATGAGATGCTCACATGGTTAATCTTGAGAATGACTATTGCTTTCGTTTGCAAGAAGCTGAACACTGCATTTTCAGTCCATTTTGCTGATAGAGACTGTCTAGAAAGTCTTGCATTAGTAGTCTGTGTGCACTCAGACAAGGTTCAAGCTTTAAAGCCTTCTGGACTGGGTAGCAACTGTGATTTGTTTTCATTGTAAAATTGACTTTTTTTTTTTTTTAGTTTGGACTGTAAGGTGCCATTGGTTGTACATCCCATCACACTCTAGATGTAGTGTTGGTGTTAGATCTCTGCTGCTGCTGCTGCTGTTGTACTATATGTGGTCATTCCTTACCTTCAGGTGGCCTTCTGTTTCTGTAGCTGACCTTACTAGCATGGTCTGATAACTTAGAATGGATCTCGTATCTCCTCTTTCCTGGGCTGAAGTGAAGTGGTCCCCCCAGTCCATCTGAAGAAAGGGAAGCCTCTCATCAACCAGCAGGATCTGTAAGCAGTTCTCTTTGCCATTAATGTCCTTTTGGGCTGCTGTGTCGATTCTAAACAACCAATCCACTGTGCAATACGTTCACAATTATGATGGCTGTACCCTTCCTGCAGACATGTATATTGTTGTAACTGAGATGGCCTTGCCATTTTCAGATCACAATGGAAAGTGAATGGTGATGGACTTGCTGACCCAGTCTTGGAGTTTTGGATTCAAAAGCACTGTTTAAGTTGGATCTTCAGAAGTAGAGCAGTTTTTAAATATTGATCTGATGATCTCTCTTGACAATGCAGTATCCTTTTTGCTGTATGTAGCAGAGCGAAGAGTAGTGTCTGTCATCCCACTCTATGGTCAGATTTCTTTCTTTGCTGACTCCATGCTCCATTCTAATGATATTTGGGACAGGAACCTAACTTATAATATGATGCCTGAAAAGGGTGTGGTTGCTGGCTGTCCTGTTGTCCAATACAGGAAACAACAGGTTTTAGTCAGCTGGAGGACCCTCCAGAGGAATGGAAGCTGGTTTTACACTGAAACTTAGCTCCCATTTTCAGAACAGTGATTGCAGAACTTTCTGTCTGAGGTGCCAGGTGATTGAAGTTACTGGGGAGCCTTCCAGCTGGGCACAGCAATACCAGATGCCATCCCAAATGGTAAGATTTCAAGTCCATTATGATTTGCCTCAGGAGCCTGCATTTGAGCTTCAGTTATTCCATAGCCATAATGAGTTTCTGCTGTTTCTAGCCATCCTAATCTTATAGAGGGCAAGACAGTGGCTAAGCACTTGGCTAATCATGTGATTCTTGGTCTGCTACATCTCTGCCCACCATTAACTTTATTACTGACAGGCTTGCTTGTACCTGTTCAAAACTGAGTGGTTCAGCAGTACTGAATTTGGACTTTGTTTAGGGAATCATGCATGGTCTACCAGTAATTTCTGGTTCCTATGGATCGTCATATTTTTCTTTGAAAGTAATTCCTAAGCCATATTTCCATTCCACCCAGTTTATCATGATACTGACCTGTGCAAGGGCCGTTATGTTCACTCCAGCAGACTGACAGAAGTGCAAAATGATGGTTATTTCCTGCCTTGTGTGGAATGAAACTTTGACAGTTACCAAGCAAATCATTGCATTGAGTAACAGCAGCCTGGCTTCCTCTAGGACAGTGGGATGAAGCCTAGACACTAATGCAGATGAGCCAGTTTAGATTAGTGCCAAAGGCATTGGAAGAGCTGGAATGCACTCATAAAAACCTTGCTCTGGGACACCCAAAAACTTTAGCCACCATAGAATACTAAAGCTTTTCACTTTGGGGTATTCACCCCCCCCCCCGAAACAATACTGCAGTCAGAAAGTGAGTTACCATAGTGACTTCGTCCACAAGATTCTGACTTTACCTGCAATGCAGCACAGTCTGCACCCTGAAACTGATGCCTCCTCTCCTTTACCTTGATTGTTACACCTCTGAAGGTTGTGAGTGGGACTGCAGTCATCTGTAGCTGTAAATATTAGGTCTATATTAGATGATCGATCTCTCAAAAGTTCAACTGTCATATGGTCGACACCATATGATCGAATTTTTGAAAGTGCAAGCATTTTAACGTACAGCACGGAATGGGAAGATTTCCCTTTTCTGCACTGTAGTGCAATCTCGGAGTTGGTATATTTAAAGAGCAGGGGGGGTGTGGGGAGTGCAGGGGGACTTGCCCCCCTGCTTAAAACATTCAGGTAGGTTATTTGTCTAGTTTATTTTTTTTATTAGATTTTCGAACTTTTAAAAGTTCGATCATATGGTGTCGACCATATGACAGTCGAACTTTTGAAAGTTCGATTATCTAATATAGTCCCGTAAATATCACAGCTATCACAGCTGGAAGCTGGTTGTGAGGTAGTGATGGTTGGCTCTGACTACTGCTTGGGGATTATCTCCATCCTTAGAAGTATAGTCCTAATTGTAGAACATTGACACCACAGGAAATACATCCTTGTCCTAGACCTACATAAACAGCTGTTGGCCATACTATTGCCTGTCCACCTATTTACTTAAGTGTTCTGCTGCTCCTTCCAACAGGGGAATACTTACTTCAGGCATTGCCCTGCCATCAAGAAAGAATGGAATCATTTAATGCACCAGACCTTAATCAAAGGTTTGAGGTCCAATCTTTTTTACACTATTGGCTGGTAATAAAGAAGACTGAATCCTTGCACTGCCCTTAGAAAGATGTTTGAAGAAAACTGTCTTATGAGGGAGCATTTGAAACCCACAAGAAATGTTTGGAGCATGCCTGATTCAGAATATTAGCCACTAACTGAAGTCGTAAATTAGCAGCCTTTTTAATGTACCACAGGTTAAAGAATTAATGTTCTTCATATGCATCACTGCTGCAGTAACCTTAGCTGTGTGGGTTATATCCTGCTAAGAATATAACAGCTAGCCAGCTTCCAAAGCATTTGGAGGACTTTGCATGCACCCAAACCATTAGTCAGGTCAAGCTGGCTGACTAAAAGTCAGGTTTCAGTGTCAAGCTCTTCAGAACTTTTCTGCCACCGAAGTGCACTCCTCTTGTGGACTTTTGAGGATCGATTATCAGCTAATGTTAATGCTGTTTCAGTGCTGGGTATATAAGTTCTTATCGGGGAGGAAAATCTTCCCATTTTACTTTTGTGACAGAACTTGTAGTTTCTGTCAAAGAATAATTTTAAATCTAGGAAAGTATTTTTAATTTCTGTGGTAAAAGTCATTTTACTTTTGTGGGCTGGGGTACACGTTTAAAGTACTTTTTACTGTGTTTTTACAGGAAAAATGTTTTTTTTTATTTTATTTATTTATTTATTTTTACAAGTTCTCTGTTTTGCTGACTACTGCTGCCAGCCTTCTCTGGGAAACAAATATCTTTTTCAGCTTAAACATGGAACAACCTACTGAGTCCTCTGGTCTTCCTTCCAGTCACAAAATGAAGAAAATTACTAAACAGCCTTTGCCGCTACAGCAGACTGCTTAAGTGCCTCAGCCACTAATGGATGACTCTACCACAGTCGTTACTGGTGCCTCAGACCATTCATCTTTTTTGTGGCCCGATCTGGTGAAGTCCCTACAGCCACCCTGGACCAGGGGGTTAGACCTATCCTGTGTGGCTGTTAGTGCCCTTGTTGTAAAGTGAGAGCCACTCTTGTCAGTCCTGAGAGAAGGGGCAGGTAATGCCATTCTGCCTAGCCATAATGCTACGTCTGTCCCTAGCGATATTTTTTCCCTGACAAACTGGGTCTCCCTGGGATTCAGCAAGCAGCCGTGCAGCATTAAGTTATTCCTGCACGGCGGGGACTGTTCCTGTATGGCACAGCAGCACGTCTTGCATATTCATGAAGGCTCACTGCCTGTGCTGTTAAATGGACACCAAGCTGTGTACGAGTGCAGGGCCCCTGCACTCCAGAATTGCCTTTCAGCAATTAAAATGAGCGAGAATGCTCATAACACCCCCAACACGTCAGGAAAACAAAAGTGGCAAAGGCAAAAGGGACAAACACCATGAAGCAGAAAGCAGATAAAAGTACAGGGTTTAGCATTAGCAGGGATATTCTGAAAGGTATAGCTAAAATAACACAGCAAACCTTTTTTTTTTTTTTTTATAAATGCGATAAAGTTTAAACATAGCTGCGCCTGTGTGCCCATTGCTTAGCTACGGTTAATCCAGCTTAAACAGCACAAGAAGTTCAATAGCAAGAGACATCCAACATAAGCAGTATTGCAATAGTGTGGTGGTAAGAGTGTATGCTTTGCGAGCAGCCATTCCTGGTTCAATCCCCACTGTAACCAATTCACATTTTAAATGTGACAGCAGTGCATAAACATTTTTTTTGCATTACCTACTAAACATATATTTGTTAACCAGAGTACTGCATTAGGTCCAGATGTGAGGTGTCAGTTTAATAAAGTTGTGAAATCCCCATATAAACACAAGTGCCCCATACAGTATAGTCACACATGAATAAATGTAATGAAAGCACATTGGGGGATGTCAGGGACAGTAAACAAATTTATAATATATATTGAATGATGAGTCAATGCTATACAGCAGATCGTCTATAAAATGAAAAATAAGCAATGCTAAGCATTGCAAAGCTCTGCTTACCAGGTGTAAGCATTGTGTAAATATGACTGCTAAGCAATGAATAGCCCAGCTAAATAGATTTGCCCATTGGTAAGCAGTGCTGAACCTGCCCCTTTAAGCAATACCAACCTTAGCTTAGCTCAGCTTATTTAAAATCATCCAATCATGGCAAAGGGTGGGAAATCGGCCATATTTAAACCCCACAGGTGGGAATATAGCTCATAGCTGGTTGCAGCTTCCCACTGTAAATTTCCAATTTCCAAACACCCCTCGTCCAAGGTGTTTACCCACCACGTGTCATATACCACCCCTGTATGCTGTCTTGTCTGTCTTCTGAACCAACCTACCTCCCCATATATACCTACTATCCTTCCCTAACATCCCACTCTCACCTTAACACAAAAAGGGCAATCTGTTCCCAACACAAATGTCACACCATACATAACCGTCCATTTCGCACCTGCATACAACTGCTTACAGGTGCCTTAATCACTCTGTATCCAACAGCCCTGGTTCTGGCCAGCAAATACATTATCAGCCCTTGCAAGTATGTAACCCAGGACCCTGCACACCATAGCCACATCAATTTACCAGTAAGCCATCTGAGCTGCAGATATGTGTGATGTATATATATATATATATATATATATATATATATATATATATATATATATATATATATATATATATGGAGTGCCTTCAGACATCAGGTCCACACTCTGAACATCCTTCCTCCACTGCTGCACTGTTCTGCCTTGCTACAAAACAAAGTGTCAAATGTGGACACAGCCTAACATTAGGGGGATATATAGGGACAGATCATAGATAAGCCTATTACAAACCTATGAGGTTTGTGAATTATACATTTCACATTAGCATGACTGTCCTGAAGGTGGTGGGGTCTGACACTCATGTGTCTATCAAGACTTCAGCTATTTGCCAGACTAATATTCATGTTTGCAGGAACAGAACAAACACTATGATGGCTTACATCTTGTCATTCTGTGCAGATCCGCACAGTTGACAGGTATGGCCCACTGCCCACAGGGCCAGATGCTATGCCCATAGCAGTTGTTCAGCAGGGCATCATTGCATCAACAAGTCTTGATGGCACTTATAAATCTTTCTACATCATATATCCCATTATTACAGACCAAGTACTACATCCAATTACATGCATACATGTTTCACAAACCTGTTTTATTATTGTGCTCTCTTCAATGTATCACTAGGATATCTTCCTTGGTTGGAGTTTTTTATTTTTTGTTTGTAGTAATATTTTTGTAGTGTTATTATTTTCTTTTTTTTCTCTCTCTCTCTCCACTACAGGGATCGAGCTGGTTTGAATAGGTTGCAGCATGGCTTTTGTAGGTGATGTTCATGTTCAGGTGATGGCCTCTGCACCATTTGGTGTTTTCCACTTCCTAATTGCATGCAGCCATCTGTGTAGTACTTCCAATAGCCAATGTCATAGCAACCCACTACTATAAATGACTCCATCATGTGGGTGTTGTCCCTTTACCTTTCCTGTATGGAAGATATCCTTATTGTGTGTGGGCAGCAGTGTTATAGACAGCAGGAAGCAATACCTCTTACAATAGGACTTGCAGACACAGGCCAAATACATGTTTGTATAAGGTTCCAGACCTACGGACTGTGTGAGTATTTCTGTTATATGCATTGAATACTGCTCATTTTACAGGGTTTGTGTGTACATGCTATTTTTGCATGGAATTAAGTCTGTCTGCATAGCTCTCAACTATGGGCCTAGCGACATGATGGCCAGAGGATTGGCTGTTATGTTTTGTCTGTTCACCACACAGGTCTTGTGTCTAACATATCAGTGGCATTATCTCCATTGATTGCTATTGGTACATGGCAACATCCATTTGTGTTTCTGACTTCATATTCCTGAGCAAGGATATGTTTCAACAAATTCTGTAACACCAGCAACTTTCACGGTGTATAACAGCAATATTGCAAATATGGCCCTGTGTTCCAGCCTCTGTCCTCCACATATATATATATATATATATACCAGGCTTTGTCCAGATATCATGCAGTAAGAAGTTGTTAGGTAATGGCCTATCATTGTTTAGTGCTGACATTCCTGCTATCATTCCAGTGATGTTGTGGACTCCCACACAAATTGTGGGGTAGGATCCATATATATGAGGGCACCAGCTGGACAAAACATGTGTGACTTTGTACAGTCCGGAGGTCAGTGTATGGAAAACACATGTATATGCCCTTGTAAGATATTTTATGGGGGAGGAGTATTAAATGTTTTTAACCCAGGCTGTTACAACATGTGAGGGATAGCAGTAGTAAGAAACATTAAGGTATATGGGTGACCTTTTCATATATTTCACCATGGGAACAGTGGTGGGCTACAGATTACTGTCTTACACACAGTTCTGTTTGTCAGTGTGATAGTGACATTTTAAGTTAAGTATTGTTATGTAACAGATACATTTACATTGTGAGAACTAATACCGTTCCCCCTAGGGGTTGAGTACAGAGTGTAATTGGAGGCTGCTGAACTATCACCAAAACCCACACATATTAACACAAAAACATTTGCGGAGGCTCTCAATAATAATCTGTCTAAGCAACAAAGACCTCCAAAGCAGAAACACATAGCCCACAGACTCAGTGTGCCACTCAACCACAGCCAATAAGGCAAAACAACGTACCCAATATACTAGTCATAGGTGACTCTATAGTCAGGCACACTGATGTCCCACTCACCAGACTAAACAAGGAGAAGGTTACTGTCAGTTGCCTGTCAGGTGCCAGGGTCTGCCACATAACCCATGCACTCAGGTCACTCCACAACAAGTACAAATATGGCTCTGTCATTGTCCATGTTGGTGTGAATGACCTGAGACATGGAAGAGCTCTCCAATCTTGTAGCCTAGGCAGGTATGACCCTAGCCCTGAGTAGCATTCTGCCATCACCCAGAATGATACCGCAGTACAAGGACAAAATGATTGACTTCAGCAATTGGCTAAGCTTCTGGTGTCATTCTAAATGGATGCAGTATCTGTCTGCTTGGGATGACATGGTCGACAGACCACAATGCTTTGCCAGAAATGGCCTGCACCTGTCACCCATGGGATTCCAGATACTGGCTAAGGCTCTTTCCACCCCTATAGTGCCTTTTTAGTCAAGGTTCAAATGACAAATTCACCACCATAACAGGAACAGGCAAGCAAAAATGGAGGGTAATGCTACTCAATGCTAGAAGTCTAAATCTCAAAATGCACTCACTTGAGGCACTCCTTAAAATGGAGAACATCTATCTGTGCAGTGACTGAGACCTGGTTCAAGGCTCCAGAGAGCACCCCTGCACTACCAGGCTATAACTCATAATACACTTTTCGGTCCTGTAACCTGGAATGAAACACCAAAGGCGGAGGTGTGTCCATATTCATTAAGGATATCCACACCTCCAGGCTAGTTGCTCAGCATAATGCATCCAAGGTTATCCAAGTGCAACTAACTCTGGGCAAAACTACAATCCAAATTGTAGCTTGCTACAGATCCCCCTCCATGCCCCAGGATTCCCACTCCTCTTTTCTTGATGTACTGGAAAATATTAGGGTTCAACCAAACACCCTAATAATGGGCGACTTCAGCTACCCCACCATTAATTGAGAAAACTACTCATGTACCAACTCCTTAGCTCAACGCTTTCTGGAATTCATAAACTCCAATGCCCTGGATCAACTTATCCACACCCCCACCAGGGGCAGCAATATCTTAGACCTAGTCATTACCAACATGAGAGACCGGTGTTCCACACCTGAAGTCAACTCCTCGTTTGTCCGATCCGACCATAAGCTAATCACCCTTGATATCCACATTACGCTCCCACCCCCCATTAAGGAAACCATGGTAAAAAATTTCTCCAAAGCCAACTTCATGCATCTTAAGACAGAAGTGGTGAACTTCATGACACCCATGCAGATGGACAATACAGTTACAACTGCTGAATCCTACACAAATGCAGTCTATAAGCACTTACAGGAGTGCATGGATCATGCTATCCCAAACAGAACCAAGACACTATCCTCCAAAAAAAGGAAGCCAATCTGGTGGTCCCCTGCCATAAACAAACTGTATAACAGAAGGAAGAAACTGTTGCAAAAGAGAGTAAAATCCCATGACTGGAGGAGCTCCCTGGTCAGACTCAGTAAGAAACTGAGATCCCTTATAAGGTCCTCCAAAGCTAGCTACTAAAACAAAATCGCCACTAATTCTAAGGACAACCACAAAGCATTCTATAGCTATGTCAAGAATCTCGATTGCAGCACTCAGATCTGCTCTAAGTTACAGCACAATGGCACGAAAATTGCTAAACCAACTGATATTGCCAACATCCTGGAAGATAGGTTCAGTGCTAACTTTACCCCCACCCCCACCCCCTAAAGGGCCCATATCTATACAGGAAGAATGCAGAGTCCCTGTAATCACAACTATGCAGGTAAAAGCTGCACTCTCTAAAGCCAAAAGCACAGCATCCATGGGACCGGACAACATCCAAGGCTGCGTTTTACACGAACTTCAGAACAAAATGGCTCCCCACCTAAGCGCCATGTTCAATAATAGCCTCGCATCAGGCTTTGTGCCCACTGAATGGTGCACAACAACAGTTATCCCACTCCACAAAGGGGGAGCCACCACTGATCCTGGGAACTATCGTCCTATTAGCCTGACGAGCCTGGTCTGCAAGGCCATGGAACGTATCATCATGGAACTCATAAACAAAGACATTGGTAACCTCCAAACTCTGGATCCCACCCAGTTCGGGTTTGTGAAAGGCAGATCATGCCTTGTGATCCTGATCGATTTCTTTGAGGCAGTCACCAAAGCCATAGATGAGGGTAAGGTGGTTCACACAGCCTATCTTGACCTCGCCAAGGCTTTCGACACCATCCCCCATTCTGGAATTATAGCTAAACTCACTAAACTAGGTATAAATCCCTATGTCACAAGATGGGTTGCCAACTAACTCACTGGCAGAACCCACACTGTAAAAGTTGCAGACTCCGTATCTGACCTCAAAGCAGTGACAAGTGGAGTACCACAGGGTTCAGTCCTGGGACCTCTCCTGTTTAGTATCTACTTATCTGAAGTACAGGCTAACACAGAAGGCCTCTGGCTAATGAAGTTCACAGATGACTGCAAACTAGGAGCCATAGTCAAGTCCACAAATGATGTGGGCATCCTACAGAAGGGCCTCGCTGAGACAGATGCCTGGTGTCAGAGCCATGGCCTCAAGCTCAGTGCCAAAAAGGCAGTGTCATCCCCTTTGGTAAAAACTTTTTACCCATGAACTACCACATAGGCAGCAATCTACTTAACACCGAATGTGTGATAAGAGACCTTGGGACCCAGGTGGACAGTAGTCTCTCCTTTGATAGTCACATCGCCACAGTTGTGAAGAAGTCCTTCTACATGGCACACCTCATCATAACAGGGTCATTGTTCCCCTCTACATGGTACTCATTAGACCCATTATAGAGTACAATGCCCCTTTTGGAATGTACCTCACAAGACATCTGCAGCAGCTGGAAAGGCCACAGGGGTACCTCGCAAAGAGGATTACTGGCCTCAAACAAATGCTCTACATTGACCATCTCAAAAAACTCCAGCTTTACTCCATAGCATATCGCCTACTCCGAGGTGATCTCTGCCTAACATATAAAGCTATGTCAAACCTAGAAGTGTTGGACATGCTACACCTAAAGAAATCCCAATCCCTCCGAGCTACACGCTCTAGGGACCTAAACCTTGTCACCACAATAAACAGGACATGCTGGAGGGATAGATTCCTGTCCCAGAGACTTCCCATACTCTGGAACAGGCTACCCATCTATGTCAAGCAAGGTTGTTCATTAGCACTCTTCAAGAAAAATCTTGATGAATGGATGAGAAATAGTAGTACACCCCAGGGATCACTTTTGTGTCTCATCTCAACAGTGACACAGGAAAATAACTTTCTTGGGTGGCGTAAACCAGGGAACCTTGTTAGCTAGGCATACGTAGGCCCTTGGGATGATAGCCTAGTACCTAACAATGAACATATTAAGTGTTGATTGGTTCTTATCTTCAAGGCAAGTATTTTTTTTACTGTTGTACTACTTGAAGGCCTTAGCCTGGACAGCAAACTATGTTTTGTTTTTCACATTAATGTATCAAATGTTTTGTTTGAGAGTTGCATTAATCAGTTATTATGTATTCCAAACACCTAACTGCTATAAGACATGGCATAAACAACTGAAATAGTACACAAATAAACATTACTGTGTATGCAAACATGTGTGTGGAGTCATGTCCTTTGCATTGTGTGTGAGTATATGTTTCATGCAATAATTCTCATTTGTAGGAAAGAATCCAACACTGGCCATTTTAAAAGGTGGCAAATGTAGGAATAATGGCTGTTTGATATGCTGTGCACCCTCTATATATACTCTTTTATACATATCTATAAGTAGTAATATCTTTATATGTGTATATACATATATATATCTATATATATGTATATACATATATATATCTATATATATGTGCGTGTGTGTGTGTGTATATATATATATGTGTGTGTGTGTGTGTGTGTGTGTGTGTGTGTGTGCATATGTATCATTGGAATGTTTAGTGCTTCCACATTGTACATTCCCTATGGTAGACTGACTGTTCTGCATGATATGTTACAGATATCATCCTAACATCTTACAGCTGAGATGGCTTACTGTTAACTTGTTGTGGGTGTGTTGTGCAGGGTCCTAGGTTCAAGTCTTGGAAGTGCTGGTTATTGTGTTGCAAGGCATATCTGTTCAGCTGTGGAGGAAGGGGAAATGGCAATAATTGCAAGAGATCCCTAATTTGGGCCCCTTCACCCCCATTAACAGTGCATTTGGTCAGATGTTTTGCAGTGAGAGGTTCAGAGTGTGGATCCAATGTGTGAATGCAATACATATATATATATATATATATATATATATATATATATATATATATATATATATATATATATATACACACACACACACACATATATATATATATATATATATATATATATATATATATACATATATATAAATATATACATGTATATCTACATATATACATCTATATATACCTAGATGTGTATATATATATATATATATATATATATATATACACACACACACACACACACACACACACACACACACACACACATACATCTACATATATAAATATATTTTCCCTACTGTTGAATGACTATGCTGCATGATATGTTTGAGAAAACATCACATCATTTATGTACAACTCAAATAACTTAGTGGTAAATCACTGTGGCTATGGTGTGCAGGGTCCTGGGTTCAAGATTTGCAAGGGTTGATTATTTTGTTGCTGGGCCGAACAAGGGCTGTTGGATACAGAGTGATTAAGGCACTTTTAACCAGTTGTAAGTGGGTTTGTGTGTGTTTATGCGATGGAAAGCAATGCTAACTTCCGGTTAATTATGCTTACAGACAGCCATAAAGTGCTTACTCTGTGTAGGCATTGCTTAGTGCCATGCAAACAGGCTTAATCCTGCTTACTACTGCTTAAAAGTGCTTACTCCCGCTTACCCCCGTGCTAATTTCTTTAAAAGAAAAGAAAAAAGGGTGATAGGAAACTGGTGAAAAAGGGGGCATGCAGAGGGAAAGACAATAGGGAAAGTAGCTAGGGATTTGCAGGATGGGTGTATGGAATGTCCATAGCTGTCCATTTCTTCTACAGCAACAGCTGTGCATATATACTGAATTTGGAAGTAGATTTGGACACTCAAACACCTGAGAGAGGGGTGAGGACAACAGTAATATGTTGTGAAGAAAATTAGATCAGATTACATGTATTCAGTGGACACTTGTGAGAAATGGAAAAAGAACTGAGACAAATGAACATGCCCTCACTGCACCACTTCTATTAAAACAATCCAAATGGTATCGATATCCACCTTCAATGGACCAAGCGAAACATAAATGTTTTAAAAGGTAAAGCCTTCAGTTTTAATTTCTGCTTTTCTTCCTGCTCCTAGCAGGACTTCTTCAGACAAACAACAAGAATCAACAAATTTCCACTTTTTAAAATAAAATCACATTTCAATTACAGTTGAAATCACATTTCAATTAAAATGCTTACTTCCCTGTAATGGGATTTAAAAAGGCCAACCCCCCAAGAATAAAAGACACGGCACATTTTGTACTTTCAATAGTATTTGACTTTGTAAACAAGTAAAACATGAAAGTAAGAAATGAAAAATAGTAAAAACAAAAAACAAAAGAAATAAATATTCCCTTTTATATTGCCAAGTTACCAGCAATGCCGTTCAAACATACAAAAAGTGCAAAAACAACACACAGTGCCTGACTGTGTGTTTGTTTACCTCCTTTTTTCACTTATTCCTGACGTTGACTAAACTTACTTCTTCACCTAAAATGGCTCTTCAGCAATCCTTACTTATAAAGTTACCCTAAGCAACTTCTCCTATTTGTATGAATACTGAGAAACATTGCTCATACAGCTGCCTTATATACTAACACATAAAGGTTCCATGACTCATGTCTGCATTTAAATCTGTATCTTTATATTTCCAGAACTCACCTTATGTTGCTACATATTAATGTGACCCAAAGTTGTTCAAGGTATTTCACCTCGCTCTTGTTGCCACATTAAAGACCCCAGTGTGGTGGAGATGAATCACTAAACGTCCAATAAAGCTCCACTGTTACTCCATCCTTTAAACAATTTCCAAAATTGTCTGCTAGTTCATCTTATTCAAGCCTCCATTGCTCTTTGCTTGTGTAGTTACCCTAAAACACCACCTAGTGTTGTTTGTTGGTATATACCTACACAAGCTGCAATGGTTTAACATGTTATATCACACAAATAAACTTCCAAAAGGAAATTTTATGAGTGGGGGGGATGGAAGCCATGCCCGACCATATGCAAAATGACCTGGTCTATGAGGCCATGCTGTTGTATATATATATGAATTAGTGGACATTTTTCCTAAAATAGTAATAAAAAATATATATAATATTATAATTAAAAAGTAAAGGAACACAGTGATTTACCTCATGAGGCTTTTGAGTTTCAGTATACAAGAACTAGAATAAATTTCATTCAAGCTCGGATGACAACAGGCTCTAGTTTGGAGTTGCCATAACAACTCCCTTTTCTCCAACAATAAAGAAGTTGGACCACCCCTCAAGTCACAAATTTGATTGTCTAATACTGTATAAGTGTTCATAGATTCACAGACAGGAAACCGAGGGAGAGAATCTATGAACACTTATACAGTATTAGAATGTTAAAAAATGAAAACACATTGGCCAGACATGTGGAAAGTTTCCCACAGCATTCCTTTAAATTTAAAGCCATAGACGATCAAATTTGTGACTTGAGGGGTGGTCCAACTTCTTTATTGTTGGAGACAATATGTGGTTAGTAATAGTCAACACAATACAGAATTAGTTATAACAGCATGCACAGATATTCCCATTAACCCAAAACACCAGATTTGGAACAGCTGCATAGCAAACAGAACACATGCATATATGGAACCACAGTGGCCATTACAATGGCATGCAGGTTGCATTGTTAGCAACAGGCTACCAATGATAGTATTTCAACATGGAACATGAATAGAAACACATTTCAATATTTGTTGCACAATAGGATATATGTCCCAACAGTAGGTTTGGTGTAAACGTACCCATTGATGTGTGTGTTCAGATTATGTTTGCAGATATAGCAGGGGGCGAGGGAGATGTCAATTAACAACTGTTTTATCCTTGCAGTATGAGGTCCTCAGATCTTTTTTCCTGTTTATGTCTTCCAGGTACCATGTCAAGAGAGTGATTTCCTGCATTCACTCTACAGGAGAATAACATACTCATCAACTTTAATGTGCATCACCATGGAACCTATGCACATGAGCTGACCT
Source organism: Protopterus annectens (assembly GCF_019279795.1). Lineage (NCBI taxonomy): Eukaryota > Metazoa > Chordata > Ceratodontiformes > Protopteridae > Protopterus > Protopterus annectens. Next base: position 381,602,641 of record NC_056725.1, read on the forward strand.
TGAAATCTGGCAGAGTTGGGGGACATTTGTAGGGCGGAGTGACCAAATAATGGTAAGTGAAGGTGGGACATGCTAGTATACACCTTCCAGGAATAGTGACTGCTGTAGTTCACTTAACAGGTGCTGCAACAAACCATCATGTTAAGGGTGTGCACACTTATGCAACCCACATATTGTATGCATCCCAGTCAACATCTGTACAACTAACATATTTGTTTGATACTGCACTGGATTGCACAGGTCATATGTCACATATCAGGTGTGTGTGTAATGCTAACATATGCAGTATTGTGGCCCCATGGCATATCAGGGAAGAGGGTGGCATGTCAATAAGGGTGTGTACACTCCTCATAGCCACAGCAAAACTTTGAAGGTTGTCAGTATAATTGGATTTTATTGCTCATACATGCACTGCTGATGATGAGATCTGCAAATTGGACGTCAGGCATTCACTATTGACATCTGTCCTCATATCAACCTAGGTATGTGTCAGACAAACACATAGGGGTTGTGAGCAACAGAGCAAACATAACTGCGACACATATACACATTCAGCAATTGTGTGTACACTTGTGACGTATGGTGCACAGTACATGGCAGGGTGCTGAACAGGTGCACAGCAATACTGTGTACATGGGTGCAGTGTGTTCCAGGGGAAGGGGCATCACCTACTAACACAACTCATGCATCACAGAGATGTATAATGTTGTTAACAGGGATTGAGTATAGCTGCAGTGCATACTGAGTGCCATATGTCATGCATGTTGATAGTTGGGTAATGAGAGGTCTGTGTAATATCTTTGTGCCACTTCACCTGTAAGTGTGTGTGTGTGTGTGTGTGTGTGTGTGTGTGTGTGTGTGTGTGTGTGTGTGTGTGTGTGTGTGTCTGTCTGTGTCTGTGTGCATGCATCTGTGTAGAGGTAAGCAATGACGTACAGGTCTTAAAGTATGTTTTCTGTTTTCCCCTCACAGGTGGCAAGGTGGGTCAGTGTCCCTCCTGCAGGCGAACTAATGTTAGTGCCATACAGACTCTGACAATAATTATAGGTATGGTGAGGCACAAGTGGGGTTGTCAGGGGCTGAAGCTGTGCCATCTGTTGACATCCCACTGTTATCCACCCCATCCCTGTACACAGTCGCATTGCCTATACATACCCCATCACCAGTGGCCATAGATGATGGACAGTTGGTGGGTGGTGGCATGGGACAAGACAGTGTGGTGACTATGGCAAGTGTGTCTGTACACAGCAGCCATAGCCAGATGACTGGCGAGGTACTACACAGGCAGATGTACAGGGGTGCTCGTAGGAGGGCTGCTGGCCAACATGCCCCTGGCAGAAGTGCCACAGCAGGTGTCATCAGATGCATGTTTCAGGCCGTCATGGAGGCACAGGCACGTATGGAATGTTATATCAGACAGGGTCTGAGGCTCCAGAGGGCTACTCATTCTGCTGTTATTGACAACATCTGTGATCTCGCAGGTGCCCACCATTATTTTGCAGAGGTCCTGGATAGACAGTTGGGTGAGATGGTGGGAATCCTTGACCATGCAATGTCTGTGTTAGAGCATATGGTGGGAGTAGGATGACAGCCACATGGACATAGGTCAGTAACACCAACAGGTGGAGGTGTACGTGGACGTGCAACAAGTCAGAGCCACTCCCGTAGTGGCAGTACCAGCACTGTAGGGTGGGGTGCTGTCCACACCACAACACAGCAGGCCATGTGCACGTGGCCCTGGTCAGTCCCAACAGGGGCCCGGATCCAGTGGACATTTGTCATCATCAGGGAAGAGTACCATATCTGCCTTGTACCTGGTAGTGCCCGTGGAACCCCTGGCAGGCACAGTTCTTGTATCCATGGCCAGAGACAGTGAACTGCACACCGTGCCATGTACGTTCTGCAGCTGTCCAACAAACCCTTGTATAGGGCAATCACATGGCTGAACTGTGTGCATACATTAAAACACACACACATACACACATCAACACAGCTAGGGCATCTCCATACCTACACACACCACATCTGCACAGCCTAATTAATAATGAAACCCCCTAACACACACACACATGATGTTAACCAAATGGTTCAGCCTAGGTCTCTGGCAAATCCACAACACATCCTGTGCATATGGTGGTACCTGTGCCACATCCCTGTCATCCATACCATCGATGCAGGGACAGGCTAATATGGTTCTGATGCACAGGGTGAATGTACTAAGGTGTAGCAATGTAATGCTGTTTAACATGTTTTCAGCAGGAAAGTTTAATGCTTACATGTCAGGATGTGTAGCTGTCCAGCGATGATGCATTATAGCTGTTATTAACACTGACTGATAGTGGTCTCAATAATGTATTCAGTTTGTGTTGTAGGTATCTGTGTGTCAGCAGGATGTTGGTCTGCTGTTGTTTCCTACATGGGGTATGGGACTGTGGTGACACATTGACTGTGTCATATCCTGTGTACAGCTGAACACAAGTAACAGGTCTGTATAACAGTTACTGCATGTGCCACATGGCTGATAGGTCTGAGGGGTGTATACAGGTGAGTGCATGGTGGCTGATGTCAGCAGCCCTTCTACAGTGGACAATGGTAATTGTACTGGGTGGCACACACCACATGTTTGTGTATAACACACACTCACAGAGGCTTTGGTGTTGATGCAATACACAGAGAATACTGTACACATGGATGTACTTAATTTTGCAGTGAACCCATTTTAGCCTATGTAATTCCACCAAGACAAAATAGGCAAAACATCACATCAGTAAATAATCAGTCTGCTACTTTAATGTCATTGATGATGGTATTGGCAGGGTATATGTCCCCTTCCCCAGTGTAGTGCAATCCCAGCATTGGTAAACATAGGTGTGCTGGTGTGGGTGGCACAGCTCTACACTTTGGAGGGTGTGGGGTGGTGTAGAGCCGCACATGGTGTGAGTGATGACTACTTAACCTGTTAACATAAACTGTACAGTATTACAGCAGCCTAAGTGGGGGGATACACACAACAATAACCCCAGTGAGGGTGGCTGTGTCCACAACATTGACAACCAACTG